>NW_026111684.1:0-17500 GCF_024679095.1 Eriocheir sinensis
AGCTAGTTAGATTAGAGGCATACAGACTCTCAGTCATTAATTTTTATTAATCCTCTAACCTTTGAAAAATGAAAGTAAATACATATTTATATACAACCTTACTGTGAGTGTTATCATTTGGAGCCTGTTTTGCTGCTCATTTGAGATTACTGAACCCTTACACATCCCCCATAGTACATTATCACCATCCAGTTTCTTAACGCTGTCTCACAAGTGGTTCACACGGAAATCCTCCCACCTTCCATATAATTAATCACACAAGTAACGCCCTTCTGGTCACAAACCTTGGAACGAGTGTTCACTTGTTCTGAGGCCTTACCATCCGGGACCAGCGCTCGGGAATGTAGACGACTACCACGCTACCACATACCATCACAACCATAGTGGTCGTCAAAAAGGGATGTAGCGACACCCCCCCCCCACCCCCCACCCCGCTACACTGTCAATCTTTTCAGCATTTTCCTCATCCGTATCATTTCCTGTCCATGTGTAGCCGAGCGTGAAGGGGCTATTACACTGGGCAAATTTTCCGTGGATCTTCAGTCAAACCACGATTTCCGCTGGCGTGGTTCTCATATTTGCGTGGTTTTCTGACTAGTCCACGATCTTCCAAAGCTACGGTAGATTTCACTGAAGGACGACGGTATTACTCATCATCTTAATCAGCAGCAATAACAAGAAACAATTGAGAACCAAGCTAGCGGAAATCGTGGTTTGACTGAAGATCCACGGAAAATATGCCCAGTGTAATAGCCCCTTAAGGAGTTAGCGGGTTGTAGGACAAGTCTGTTACTCTTGGGGATACGAAAAGGATTTGTAACAACTGGTATAGACGAATAGTGAATCGCGGTTCGAACAGCGACTAGAAGCGAGATGGAGCTACGGATCCTGCCTCGGAAAATACAACTATAAAACATCAATTACTAAGGTAAATCCTGTTATTCTTTGGGTGTTTAATTGTCAGGTGAAGAACACCAGTCACGTTCACCCCTTAACAAACTGAAATATGAGGAAACTGAACTAATGCTTGGGATGCGAAGAAACTTTAGCGAAACAAGCGTAAAATCTTGAAATTACTATCCATATCAGACCCTGTGACACAACGTTTTTCGCAAGTATCTTTCAAACGAGGACTCGGATCAGCACGGGGCTTTGGCACAGATTGTTTCACACACTCCGCTAATTTTTGACGCTATTGTGCAATGCCAGATGCGGTTAATTAAGGCGTTTACTCTTGACTGTGATGGCAATACCTGCGTGAGCCACTTACACATTCGAACAGGTGAGGCGTGACGTATTTGTGACGTGTGTCCACCAACTACCACCACCACCACCACCACCAATAATAACAGCAAAAAGAAAAGGAGGAAGAGGAAGAAGAACAAGAACACCACCACCGCCACCACCCCTACCCCTACCACCCAACGCATCCACCACCACCACCTCCACCACCTCCATCCCAGTTGCTAAAATAAATTGTTAGTAATAGGGTTGTTTATTGATTTATTTACTATGTTTTGTTTTGTTTTTTGTTTTGTCTTGTTTTGCTTTGTTTACTTTATTTTTTCTTTTCTTTCTCTGGATGTTTTCTTTTTCTTTTTTTCTTTTCTTTTCTCTGGGTGTTTTCTTTTTCTTTTCTTTTTCTTTTCTTTTCTCTGGGTGTTTTCTTTTTCTTTTCTTTTCTCTGGATGGAGGAGGAGGAGGGTAGGAGGGAGGGAAAGGGAGGGATGGGAGTAGGGGAAGCCAGGGGTGGAGGTAGGTGGTGGATACACGTCACAAATACGTCACGCCTCACCTGTTCGAATGTGTAAGTGGCTCACGCAGGTATTGCCATCACAGTCAAGAGTAAACGCCATAATTAACCGCATCTGGCATTGCACAATAGCGTCAAAAATTAGCGGAGTGTGTGAAACAATCTGTGCCAAAGCCCCGTGCTGATCCGAGTCTTCGTTTGAAAGATATTTGCGAAAAACGGTGTCATAGGGTCTGATATGGATAGTAGATGAAATGAGTAGAACAGGCTTGGCAGTCATGTTGTGAGTGGCAATACGATAGAACCATTAAAGAATAGGTTGGACATAGTGGATAGTTGATGAATAGTTGTGGATAGTGATGTTCGGTGGGGTTGGGTTTACAGGAGCTGTCTTATTCAGAGCCGGCCCCTTGCAGACTCCTTATGTTCTTAAGTTCTTGTATGAAAAAGAAGAACCTCTCGCTATTATGAGGAAACTGAACTGGTGAAGGAACGAAAGAATTTAGCGACGAGTAAAATCATAAACTACTATAGACCAAAAGAAAAGGAAAAAGAACCCTCCCGCTACTGCTCGGAGCCCGGATCAGAAAAAGGAGCAGAGGAACGCGAGCAGCGACGTCCACGGCCCTAGTGACACCTGGCCGGCCCTAGGTATTCGACCCTTCCTGATTACATAGGCGGTAAGTCGCTCTCTGCACGCCACCACCACCACCGCCACCACCACCACTACCTCTGCTATTACCATCATCTCCACCACCACCATCACCTCCACCACTACTGACTCTATCACCATCTCTTCCACCATCACCTCCATCACGAAAACCACCATCACCTTCATCACCACCACCATAACCATCACCTCCATGATCATCACTTCCCCCCCCCCCACCATCACCACCACCACCACCACCTACATCGTTTCCACTATTTCCTCCACCACCTCCACCAAGGCTACCTACGTCATCACCACTACCACTATCATCACCATCACCACTACCACCATCTCTGTTGCCACCTACATCACCATCCACAAATTTGATTATATATAACTTTTTTCCCAACCATTCCTTTTTTGAGAGAGAGAGAGAGAGAGAGAGAGAGAGAGAGAGAGAGAGAGAGAGAGAGAGAGAGAGAGAGAGAGAGAGAGAGAGAGAGAGAGAGATTGTCCAGTCATTCAATATCCACACGCGATAAATCTTTACACACACACACACACACACACACACAAAGACCATGACAATGCAAGAGAAAAGAAACAAAGACAAAACAGGAGAAAAAGGGAAGAATAGATAAATTAAGGGAGATGAGAAACAACCCTTATGAAAACCTTTAATTTGAGGCTCTACTAAACTCCCTTCCTCGTTTTCTTCCTTCCTCCCTTCCTCTATCTTCCCTTCCTCCCTTCCTTTATCTTCCTTTCCTTCCTTCCTTTATCTTCCCTTCTTTCTTTCCTCCCTCCCTTTATCTTCCTTTCCTTCCTTTCTTCTTTCCTTTTTTTATGCGTTCAATCATTCATTCATTCATTTTCATTCACTTTATCAATCTAGCTATCTATTAATCTATCTATCTTTTCTTTTCCTTTCTTCCTTCAATCTATCTATTTATCTATCTATCTTTTCTTTTCCTTTCTTCCTTTCTTGTTTCCTAACTTCCTTTATACTTCCTTTGCTTCTTTTTATATTGTCTGTGTCTGTTTGTCTATCTTCCTGTCTGTCTGTCTATCTTTCTGTCTGTCTGTTTGCCTATCTTCCTGTCTGTATGTCTACCTTTCTCTCTGTCTGTTTGCCTATCTTCCTGTCTGTCTGTTTATCTTTCTGTCTGTCTGTTTGCCTATCTTCCTGTCTCTGTCTGTCTGTATCTTTCTGTCTGTCTGTTTGCCTATCTTCCTGTCTGTCTGTCTATCTTTCTCTCTGTCTGTTTGCCTATCTTCCTGTCTGTCTGTCTCTCAAATTACATCCTTCATCATCATCCTTCCCTTCACTCCATCACTCTTACCTGTCTTCATTACCTTCACGCTTTTCATCCTGATTTTACTCCCATCTCCCTTCCCTCGTTACCTGCCCTTGTGTCAATCTTTCCTCCCTCCCTCTCTCCTAATTTCTCTATCGTCCATCTTCTTGTATTCCTTTCCCTCCTTTCCCTTCATTATCTGCTGTTCATCTTTACTTCCTTGATGTTCTTCTTCCTCTCTCTCTCTCTCTCTCTCTCTCTCTCTCTCTCTCTCTCTCTCTCTCTCTCTCTCTCTCTCTCTCTCTCTCTCTCTCTCTCTCTCTCTCTCTCTCTCTCTCTCTCTCTCTCTCTCTCTCTCTCTCTCTCTCTCTCTCTCTCTCTCTCTTCTTTACTTTCTTTCACCAATATTCATCTCCTTTACTTCTTTCCTGCCTTTCTTCCCTCTCTCCCTTTCTTTTTTTTCTATTGTTCATCTTCTTTATTTTCTTCCTGCCTGCCTATCTTCTTCTGTTTCTCACTCCCTCCTTTCCCTCTTTCCCTAATGTTCATCTTTGTTTCCTTCCTGCCCTTCTTCCCTCCCTCCCTCATTTTCCTTCCTTCCCTACTGTTCATTTTCTTTACTTACTGCCTTTCTTCTCTCCCTCACTCCTTTCTTTATCGTTCATCTTCTTTGCTTCCTTCCTTCCTTCCTTCCACCCTCTTCTCATTCTTTCCTTAAAATTCATCTTTATTTCCTTCCTGCCTGTCTTTCTTTCCTCTTTCCTTCCCTTCATCTTCCTTCCTTCCTTCCTTTCTTCCTCCTCTCATTTTTTCCTTAATGTTCATCTTTACTTCCTTCCTGCCTGTCTTTCTTTCCTTCCCTTCATCTTCCTTCCTTCCTTCCTTCCTTCCTTCCTACCCTGACCCTTCGCTTCCTGATTACACCTGAGGTCTGCCTAATTAGTGACCACCCCCGGGCTTCCTCAGAAGGCCACACACACACACACACACACACACACACACACACACAAGGACGAGTCTCTCACAATAAGGTACACGGAACTCTCAAATTATGAAAGAAAAGAAAGATAAAGAGGAAGAAGAGATAGAGAAAAAAAGTGGAAGGGAAATAAGGAAAATAGAACTGTCAATTTACAAGGGAAAATAAAGATACAGAAGAAAGAAAAAGAGAAAAAGTGCAAGAGAAATAAGGTAATACAACTTTCAAATTACGAAGGAAAGTAGAGAAAAAGACGGAGAAAAAGTGCAAGAGAAATAAGGTAATACAACTCAAATTACGAAGGAAAGTAGAGAAAAAGACGGAGAAAAAGTGCAAGAGAAATAAGGTAATACAACTTTCAAATTACGAAGGAAAGTAGAGAAAAAGACGGAGAAAAAGTGCAAGAGAAATCGATATAAAAGACTCTAAATTACTAATGAAAATAAAGAAAAAGATGAGCAAAAAAAAAGACCAAGAGAAACTGGAAGATACAAGAAAAAAATACTAGGAAAATAAAGTAGACAAAACTTTCATATTACGAAGGAAAATAGCGAACAAAAGTGAAAGGGTAAGACTGCCAGGTAAGAGAGTGATGACTGATGACTTACCTGCGCGGGGGCGGCGAGGGGGGCAGGTAGGAGGTGTGGTGGGTGTGGTGGGGGGCGCGGCGCACGTCGGTGAGGGACCTGGCTCTGGGCGGGTGGTGGAAAGACTCATCCCTCTCGCTCTCCTCACCCGTCAGGTCCCCGCGGCTCAGGCTACGCCAAGGGGACTCTCTGCCGCCACGGGCACTCCCAGGGTCACGCTCCAAGGAGTGGTGTCTGCGGGAGGGGGGGGGGTGAGGATGGTGGTAGTGGCGGGAGTTGGTGAAGGTGATGATTGTGGTGATGGTGGTGTTGGGATTGGTGTAGCGGTGATGGTTGTGATGTTAGGTGTTGAGGTGGTGGTTGTGAAAGTATTGGTAGTAGTAGTAGTAGTAGTGGTGGTTGTAGTGTTAGTTTTGGTTTTAAATGTAGTAGTAATTAATGTTGTTTTTAAGACTTATTGTTGTTGTTGATGATGTTGTTATTACTGCTGCTGGACAGGACTAAATTAATACCAATGCTAATTAATGACAACGAGAAGCACCCCATCCCTTAAGCAGCCCCTCTCACCTGCCGCCCTACTCACCTGGCGGAGTCTGTGGAGGCGGCGCGTCGTCCCCGGGCGGCGGCGGAGGCGGGGCGCGGGGAGGGTCCTAGGTTGTGGGTGAGGAGGGAGCGCAGGCGGCTGGACACGGCCTCGCCCTCCCGCACCAGCAGCTCCAGGTCACTGTCATGCCGCCGAACGCTCCCACTCAGGCGCTGCGGGGGAAGGGGGGTCATGAGGAGGGGGAGGAGGTGGAGGGGATTCATGAGGAGGAGGAGGAGGGGACTGATGATGATGAGGAGGAGGAGAAGTAAGGGTCATGAGGACGAGGAGGAGGAGGAGGAGAAGTAAGGGACGAGGAGATTCATGAGGAGGAGGAGGGGATTGAGGAGGAGGAGGAGGAGGAGGAGAAGTAATAGTAGTAAGGGGAGGAGAAAAAAAGTGGAAGAAAAAAATACAGAGAGCGAGGAGGAAGGGATTCATGAGGAGGAGGAGGAGGAGGAGGAGGAGGAGGAGAAGTAATAGTAGTAGTAGGAGGAGGAGGAGAAAAAAGAGGAAGAAAAAATACAAAAAGGAGAAGGAAGTGAAGAAAAAGAGGAAAAAGAAAATAAAGAAAGAAGGAAGGAAGGAAGGAAGGAGGGAGGATGAAGAGAAGGAATACGAGAAAAAGGGGAAGAGAAGAGGGTGGAGGAGGAGGAGGAGAAGGAAGATGAGGAGGAAGAGGAATAGAGGTGAAGGGGTGGAGATAGGAATATGATGGGAGGAGAAGGGGTTGTATGTAGTTGTAATAGCAGTAGTAGTAGTAGTAGTAGTAGTAGTAGTAGTAGTAGTAATAGTAATAGTAGTAGTAGTAGTAGTAGTAGTAGTAGTAAAACTCATAACAATAATAATAATAATAATAATAATAATAATAATAATAATAATAATAATAATAATAATAATAATAATAATAATAATGATGATAATGATGATAATAATAATAATCACAATAACAATTACAACAAACAATAATGGAGAACAAGACGAAGACACGCGATATTATTTTCTCTACCTCTCCTATTCTCCCTCCCTCTCTTCCTCCCTCCCTCCCTCTCTCCCTCCAAAGATCACGTGAGAAAGGAAGAAAGGGAGGGAGATGGAGGGAGGGAGAAGATGGAAGCAGGAAGAGAGGGAGGGAGAGGGGAAGATAGAAGGGAGGGAGGGAGGGAGGAAGAGCTCGGGGGGGGGTGGGGGGGGGCCAGTAGTGGGCGTTTTAGGGGGGTGACAGTGGTGGTCGTGGAGGAAGGGGGCGAGGGGCTGATTAAAAGAGAGAGAGAGAGAGAGAAAACACGTCAACCATTACTAATATTACCACTACCTCTAAGCCTCCTCCTCCTCCTCCTCCTGCTACTACTACTACTACTACTACTACTACTTCTACTACTGACGAAGCTACGTGACTTACTAGATTCAATCAATACCTAAATGCTATCTATAAAAAATTGCATCCAAAGAAAAAAGACTGAATCCTATGCATATCTAACTAAACCTCTTCGCTCCTACTAAAGTTTCCAATCCTTTACTAACACGAGAACACCCAAACTAAAAAACAAAACAAAACAAAACAAAACAAAAAAAAAAAAAAAAAAAACACTTAAACAGGATTCAACACCTTATACAATCCTCTATACAGACCAAACCCTCCTTTCACTCGTACTAAAGAGATTCCAATACTTTAAAAACACGAGAATACCCAAGCTAACAACAAAAGAGAACATAAAAACAGGATTCAACACCTTATACACCTACAGAAGGAATCCAGTCTTTCGAAGTATAAGAGGTTCGAATCCGCCTATGTATAAACGCCAGAATATCCACTCCAAAAGGCCCCCTTCGCTAATTCCTGACCTAAAAGAGTGTTGGCATGTAAATGGAATGCGAATATAACCTCAGGGCCTTGACAGAGGGAGGAAAATTGCAAGACATGACACGCTCGCCGCTGCCACGACATTCAAGCTCTAAACTGTGCACGACTAACTCCCTTTTTTCACTCCTTCCTCCACGGCCACGACTCTGTAATACTGGAGGAGGAGGAGGAGGAAGAGGAGGAGGAAAAAAATAAAGAAAGTAGAAGGAGAAGGAAGGAAAAAGAAAGAGAAGAAAACAAAGAAAGAAGAAGGAAGGAAGGAAGGAAGGAGGAAGAGAAGGAAGAGGAGAACAGGAGGAAGATGAAAATAAAGAAAGGAAGAGAAGAAAATGACGAGGTGAAAGGAGAAGAAAGAGGGTGGAGGAGGAGGAGGAGGAGGAGGAGATGAAAAAGATGAAAAAGAAAATAAAGAAAGTAGAACGAGAAGGAAAAAGGAAGAGAAGAAGAAAACAGAGAAACCAGAAGAAGGAAGGAAGGAGGAGGAAGCGAAGGAGGAGAACAGGGGGAAGATGAAACTAAAGAAAGGAAGAAAAGAAAATGACGAGGTGAAAGGAGAGGAAAGAGGGTGATGATTAGGAGTACAAGCGGGAAAAGAAAGTGGAGTAGGTGAAGAAAGAGAAAATGAGAAATGGAGAAGAAAAGTAAAGGAAAACGAGAATGACGAGGAGGAGAGGGAGGAGTAGAGGGAGGAGGAGAGAGACGAAGAGGAGGAGGAGGAGGTCAGGGGGGTAGGGAGGAGGGGGGCAATAAACTACTCGACCTCAGTGATGTTTGTAAATAAAGGCGACACTGAGTTCATGAGAGGCGGTTTTAAGCATATCAAGACGCGGATTATCCTTGACGAGCATTCCTTGTTTACACTGGACCTGAGACGCCACAAGGACACAGCGACGAGCCTTGTGATCATGTAAGGAAGGTTCTGTTATGGTATCACTGCCGCCTACAGCATTACAAAGGTTTTCACGAGCACCTCTGTATAGCGTAGAGGGTATGATGTATTGTTTCCTATCTATCTGCCTTTCTTCCTTCATTGCTGTCTTCCTTCCTTCCTGCCTTCCTTCTCACCTTCCTTCCTTCTTTCCTTCCCTCCCTCCCTTTCTTCCTTTCTTCCTTCTTTCTCACCTTCCTTCCTTCTTTCCTTCCCTACCTCCCTTCCTTCCTTTCTTCCTGCCTTCCTTCTCACCTTCCTTCCTTCTTTCCTTCCCTCCCTCCCTTTCTTCCTTTCTTCGTTCTTTCTCACCTTCCTTCCTTCTTTCCTTCCCTCCCTCCCTTCCTTCCTTTCTTCCTGCCTTCCTTCTCACTTTCCTTCCTTCTTTCCTTCCCTCCCTCCCTTTCTTCCTTCCTTCTCACCTTCCTTCCTACTTTCCTTCCATCCATCCCTCCCTTCCTTCCTTCCTTCCTTCCCTCCTTCCTTTCTCTACTTTCTTCCTTTTCACTTTTTTTTTTTATTCTTCTCTTTATTTCAATGGCAGTCTCTTTTATCTCTTTCATATCTATGTCTGTTCATCGAGGGGACTGTTTGGGTCTGTATCATTATTTCTTTCTTGATGCCCTTTCATGGATCTCAATAATAATAATAATAATAATAATAATAATAATAATAATAATAATAATAATAATAATAATAATAATAATAATAATAATAATAATAATAATAATAATAATAATAATAATAATAATAATAGAAAATATTCCTGTACTATTTTAATGACTATTGCATTCCTTTAACATCGGAAGACAGGAGAATATTCAAGCGCCTCGGGCCTTAACAGCGAAAGAAATTATAGAAAATATTACTGATGATTAACAGTATTACGAATTACTTTATTACTTAACCTCAAAGGAGAGAAACCAATCACGTCACCAATAACTTTGATTCTTCACACCTAAAGAAAGTAAGTAAAATATCAATGACTGCACAAAACCTCAACGTCAAAAGAAGGGAAATAAACAACAGCCAAAGAAGTATGTAAAGAATTAATGACTGAAATAACTCAACACCGGAAGAGAGGAAATTACTAACGCGATTACTGGCTACTCGTACTTCGATTCTCAACCACAAGAGAAAGGAAGTAAAATATAAATGACTGCACGAAGCCTTATCATCAGAGGAAGGTCAATTAACAAGGGTATTACTGACTACTCGTGCTCCGATTTTCTGCTACAAAAGAAAGTAAAATATAAATGACTCAGTAAAGGAAAGGAAAGAGTAAGGAAGGGAATGGAAGGAAAGGAAAGGAAAGGGACGGGAAGAGAAGGGAATGGAATGAAAGGAAAGGAAAGGGAATGGAAGGAAAGGGAAGGAAAGGAAAGGAAAGGGAAGGGAAGGAAAGGAAAGGGAAGGGAAGGAAAGGAAAGGAAAGGGAAGGAAAGGGAATGGAAGGAAAGGGAAGGAAAGGAAAGGAAAGGAAAGGGAAGAGAACGGAAGGGAATGGAAGGAAAGGAAAGGAAAGGAAAGGAAAGGAAAGGAAAGGGAAGGGAAGGGAAGGGCAGGGCAGGGAAGGGAAGGGAAGGGAAGGGAAGGGAATGAAATGAAATGAAATGAAAGGGAAGGGAAGGAAAAGCAATGAAAGCAAAGGAGAATAAATGAGAAGAAAAAAAAAGAAAGTCAATTAACAACGGCATTACTGACTACTCGTACTTCTATTCTCAACCTCAAAAGACAGGCAAGGATTCACGCATTCAGAGGGCAGGAGGCGACACTGGCACACCCTCGCGGCCGTAGCGGTAACCAGCGGCGGCATTCGTCCCCTGATTGCCTCGTTCCCTCAGTATTAGCGTCCGGCAACGTTCACTACAAATTAAAAGATGCACACGCCACGCCCCCCGGCACCCCACGCCCACCAATCACGGGCATTACTCCTCAAACGACCGCCAATCACACACGTTCTGGGAGTGCGAGGGGGCGGGGCGACGCATCAAGTTAAGCAATGATGTCGAATGAGAGAGAATGAGAGTGACATGCCGATTGAAAAAAGCAAATAAAAAAGGTATACCAATTATCATCACGTATTTGAGTTCACCATTGCGTTGATATGTAATTAGATCTTCAGACTTGATATGTAATTAGATCTTCAGACTTGATGTGTAATTAGATCTTCAGACTCATCCTTTCGTAATAAAATAAGCGAATACATCAAAGAAAACGGGCTTCATTAGTGTATTACAAAGGACAACTGCGGTAATTTTCACGTTTTCGCTGTAATTTCGCGTAACGTCGCCCATCGCTTTCGTAATAGGCGATCAAATGGCTTCGTCGGCGGCCAGGTGTGCGTGAGGATGAGGCCAATTTGCAGGTAAGGTTAATTGTGGCTGTATGGGACCAAAAAAAAAAAGGTTAATTAATTGAGGTAATATGGAGGAATTAGCATGGCAGATCACGTGTGTGTGTGTGTGTGTGTGTGTGTGTGTGTGTGTGTGTGTGTGTGTGTGAGAGAGAGAGAGAGAGAGAGAGAGATCTACAAAAACCTAAACAAACAAAAAATCAACACAGAAAGGAAACAAACAGATAAAAAAACAAACCACACAAACACACAACCGTCCCCCCCCACACACACAAACACCCTCCCCTCCCCCACCCTCCAACCCCCCCCCCCCCCACTCACGTCATACAGGTGCACAAACTCCTGAAGGTGCGCTGGCCGGCGGGAGATACGGTACAGAGGTGACGTTGTGCCCATCGCTACGCCGCCTCACGCCCTCCCTCGCTCTCCCTCTCTCCCTCTCTCTACATCTCCCTTCCACTCTTGCTCTCTCCCTTAAGGCGGCGAAAAGAAAGAAAGGAAGTAAAGAAAAGGTGACTACAAAACTGCAAGTAATGAAGAGCAAATTATAAGACCGAGGAAAGATTGATGAAGATGATAACAACAGAGAATGAAGATGATAACAGAGGAGGAGGAATAAAGAGTAAAGGAAAGGAAGGAGTAAGGAAGGGAATGGAAGGAAAGGGAAGGAAGGAAAGGCAATGAAAACAAGGGAGAGTAAATGAGGAAAAAAAAAAGATAAGGAAAGAAAACAAGAAGGAAATGGAATGAAAACAAAAGGAAAGGAAAGGAAGGGAAAGGAGGGGAAAAAAGAAAACTGGAAGAGGGTTAAAAAATGGAGGTCAGTGATAATAAAAACAAACACAATATAAATAATTCCAAAAATAATATGACTAACAAAAAACAGCCTCGGAAAAGGAGAGTAAAAAAAAAAAAAAAAAAAAAAAAAAAAAAAAAAAAAAAGGAAAAAAAAAGAAATATACTCGAAAAGGAAAAAAAAAGTGAGAATGAAAAAAAACAAAAAACACAAAGAAGAAAACAAAACAAAACCAACAAAAATAACTCAAAATAAAGGGGGCTAATAACACAAGGGAGCCTGAATATAAACGTTTAAATGACGAGAATTAGAAAACGTAAATCGTGGAATAACAAACTCAGGACAAACTCAAGTAATAAAAGAAACACGAAGCAACACAAATATGACAACACAACACGACCCAAAGGAGGAATGCAAATAACTGGAAGGGAATTTAGGTTAGTTAAGAAAAAAAGTTAAAAATATGATAGTAACAGAGCTTGAGGTTGTCCGAGGAGCAACACAAGATTCGCAACACAAGATTCGCAACACACACACACACACACACACACACACACACACACACACACACACACACACACACAATACAGACACAACACACCACACTCAACTCCACGACGTCGCAACACAAAAAATCAACGTAGAAGACAAATGACGAACAAACGGTACTGCACAACACAGATATACTCACAATACAGATAGACAACACCAAACCACAACACAACACACAGAAACACACTATAGGGGACAACACAACACAAACTCAATAACATGAATAGCAACACAAAACACGGAACACAAACAAACAGCAAAACACAAACACAAGCACACGTAAACACACAAACACAAGATGACGCAACACAACACTTAGAAACACGGATGCACCAACTCAAAACAAGCACACAAACAACACAAACAACAATAAAAATGAAGACTTACAGAAGAAATAAAGCAAAATCAAACTAAAAAACGTGTGAGAGAGAGAGAGAGAGAGAGAGAGAATAGGAAAAAAAGGGAACAAGTATAAGACAACAGAGGCGGAGACAGAGACACGGAGCACGAGAAAGAGCGAGAGAAAGTGAGAGAGTGAGTGAGAGAGAGTGAGCGAGTGAGTGAGAGAGAGAGACTATCACTCACGCAGAGCACAGTTGCAACCTGCGGAGAGAACAGGTCGGAGGGAACTGACCGTCACACACACACACACACACACACACACACACACACACACACACACAGGCACACACACATGAGCTGGCGGATGTACGATAACTACCCTCAAAGCTTCTATTAATATACGAATTATTCCTTCAAACTAAAAATAATTGAGAGAAATATTAAGTTTGTTGATTGTTTTATTTGTCTTCCCGTTGTTGGAGAGAGTATCGGTTTTGATTATCGGGAAATGTAGTTGGAAAGCGGAAATAGATGAATCGATCGGGTCTGGGAGAGGAGGAGAATGGAGTGACGTAAAAGGGAAGGGAATCAGCTGCCCTCCTCCCCGCCTGGATCCTGAACCCTTAGCATCGAATCCTCCATGCACGAAAAAAATAAATCATCGATGAAAAATACATATCATTAACGAGACTGAATTATTAATAGATTGGGGACCCTTTTATATGTCTTCTGCTTTATTGTTGTATTTACAGTTATTACTGAGCCGCCATACACAAGGAAAACTATATGTAATTATTAATAAGAAGCAAAATATATCGACTACAAATACTACATCTTATCCTGCTCTTTTTTCTTCTTGTTTTATTAATGCAGAAAATACTCATAAATGAATAGGAATGAAGAATGTTATCGTAGTCGTTTTCTTTTACCTTATATTATGTTTTTGTTAATCTTGCCAAACCTCCATACACGAAAAAAAAATAATAGTAGACAAAATAAATACGTATAACTGGCGATACTGAAATATTTATAGATTTGAAAACTATTTTCTAGTCTACTGCTTCATCCGAAAAGTATTGACGCTATAAATATTTGTCAAGCTAATTTAGAGTAAACTATATCCATCTTACACGTGTAGACACTACCTATGGAGTGGCGGGAGGGACGGGGGGTGGGGGTGGGGGGTCAGGGGGGTTTCAAAAGCCTCGAGGTATGACTAAAGAAAAGGAATTTGTGGATACCAGTTTTATTTTTCATTCACTTTTTGGGGGCAAAAGAGAAATCGAAACTGAATAATTGATGAGGAATATAAAGGAGGCGGTGTGATCAAGTGCACCCTCCCCCCTTCCCTTGAAAAGCTACCGTACCTATGTGTATAGCTATTAGTATCTTCAGGTACGTGCGTTTTGACATAACACTATATATTTTCACCAAGGATATCATCGTGTACTCTCTCTCTCTCTCTCTCTCTCTCTCTCTCTCTCTCTCTCTCTCTCTCTCTCTCTCTCTCTCTCTCTCTCTCTCTCTCTCTCTGTACGAAAATAGAATAGCCCTATCAATGCAGGCCATACCCCTCCCCCTGCATAATACCCTCCTCCCCTTGCATGACCCCTCACCCCTCCTCTGCATGATCGCCCCCTGCCCTGGCTCACGCGGAGGCAGACTCAGTGTGTTTGGTGAGCCATTTCCCGCATAATGGTGACCTGACCTCTCACACGCCTCCACAACTGACCTTGGGGGGGGGGACGTGGGGGGGGGGGACTCGTTTTTCTCGTTTTATTGAGGGACACACTGATCTATTTATTTCAGTTTTTATTATTTATTTGTATTTACTTGCATGTATTGGAGGGAAGACTCGTTTTTTTTTTCTCGCTTTATTGACGAAGGTTACACTGAACTATTTTTTTCTTACTCAGTTATTTTTCTTCTTTAATTATTTTTTTTCTGATTTCATGTTTTCACTTGAACGTATAGGAGGAAAGACTCGGGTTTTTTTTTTTCGTTTTATCGACGGACGCACTAAACTATTTATTTCATATTTAATTATTTCTGGGTATTCCCTGGAGCGTATTGATCTGTGACAAGGCTTTGGCACCTCTCTGGCACCTCTGTTGGGTCAGCACGTTACGGCCATTTCTCAAGTCTCTTTGGCCTTTAATCCGACTCATCTTACCATAAAAGAGGAAGGAAAAATAGCAATCACACAGAAGTTATTTGAATCTCATTCCCTCTGTCATTCTACGGCCTTTTTTTTTTATCTTTTATCTTTAGCTTTTGGTCATTATAAAAAGAAAGTAAGGGAAAAATAGGTAAAATCACGCTGTAGTTATTTCAATCTCCTTTCTTTGTTATGTTATGTTACGGTCATTTCTTTTTTATCTCCTCTTTATTGAACAGGAAGTAGAGAAACGGAATAGAAAGGGGAAAAGAAAAAAAAGTAGAGAAAAAAAGGAAAATGGGAAGAAGAAAGAAGTAGAGGGAACGAAAAGGAAAAGGGAAGAAGAAAGAGGATGAGAAAAGAAGAGAAAGAAAGTAGAGAAAAAAAGGAGAATGCGAAGAAGAAAGAAGTAGAGGGAACGGAAAGGAAAATGGAAGAAGAAAGAGGATGAGAAAAGAAGAGAAAGAAAGAAGAGAAAAAAAGGAGAATGCGAAGAAGAAAGAAGTAGAGGGAACGGAAAGGAAAATGGAAGAAGAGGTTGAGAAAAGAAAGGAGAAAGAAGTTGAAATAGAGAAACGAAAAAAAAGAAAAAGAAAACGTACAATCTTCGAGTACATTTATTTTAATCTAATTCCGTTTGCTCACGTTATGGCCATTTTTTTTCTCTCTAGCCTTTCGTCGTTAAAATAAAAGTGAGGAAAGAAAAGGTACATTCACACAGCAGAGTTAATTCTATCCAATCCTATTTCCATCTATTTCCAGGCAACGATTTTAGGATTACGCGGCTCATCCCATTTTCTGAGTCACTGGGTCCGACCTTTTCCTTTTCCGGCACCTTTACACGCAAGTTCAGTAAGGGAAAGAAATCATTACGTATCTCAAAGCAAAACTATATAAGACAAACACACCACTGGACCATTAAGTAAGGTAGTAAAGTGAGGGGCAGTAGTAAGGTTAGCTACGTGTGGGCTCGGTAGTAATCTCCGTACTTAAAAATTTAGGTAAGGCCTCCTCCTCCTCCTCCTCCTCCTCCTCCTTCGATCTTCCTTCTCTTTCCCGTTTTGTTTTTCTACTTCAACTTTCTCCTTTCTTTTCCCAACCTATTTCTTCTTCCCTTTTCCTTTTCGTTCCCTCTACTTCTTTCTTATTCCCTTTTCCAGTTCGTTTTTCTACTTCTTTCTTCTCCATATTCTCCTTTTTTCTCTACTTTTTTTTCTTCTCCCCTTTCTAATCCGTTTCTCTACTTCCTGTTCTGCATTTCAAGGAAGCGGCAAAGAGGTTTAGGATACGGAGATTCCTGAGAAGCCTAAGAGATGATTATAGGTTCGGGAGACAGAGACAGGCACAGCGGCACACCTGGCTCTTTACCTGTATTTACCGGTCCCACCTGTGCCGGGATCCATACCTCCCCTTAATGGACAAGACTCGTGCGGAAGATTAATTATGATGTACTGGACGTGTAATATATAAGCTTCTCTGTCCCTCCTCTTCCTCCTCCTCCTTCTTCTCCTTCTTCGTTCTTTCTCTCTCCCCTTTCGTTTCTCTACTTTTTCCTCTTCCCTTTCTCAATTCATTCCTCTAGTTCTTTTTCCTTCCCTTTCTTCTTTCTTTCCTTTCCCTGTTCGCCTCTCTACTTCCCCTGTTCCCCCTCGTCTGTCTGCCAATTTCTCTTCCCTCCCCTCATTTCTTTTCCCTACCCCTTCTCTCTCTCTCTCTCTCTCTCTCTCTCTCTCTCTCTCTCTCTCTCTCTCTCTCTCTCTCTCTCTCTCTCTCTCTCTCTCTCTCTCTCTCTCTCTCTCTCTCTCTCTCTCTCTCTCCTCCCCTATTCCTCACTTCCTTTTTCCTTCCTCCTCCTTCCCTTTCCCTCTTCTCGTCTCATTATTCTTTTTTCTCCTTCCCATTTCCCTTTCATCCATACCTTCCCCTTTCCCTTTCCCTTCCCCTTTTTACGTACCTATATTTATCTTCCTTTACCTCCCTATCATTCTTTCATTAGTCTAACCTCCTCCATCATCTTTCTTTACCTCTCCTTTATCAACTTTTCCTTCTTGCACTGTTTTCTTTTCTCCTACTTCCTTCTTTATTTTCTCTTAGTTCCTTATTCGCAATCCTCTTTTTTCCTCGTCATCGCGTGTTTCTTTATTGCTCCTCCTCTTCTTCGAAACCTCTAAATATCTTTTATTCTTTATATTCTTTTTTTCCTAATACTCCCCTTTCCATTCTGACTTTCTAAATCCTATCCACCTATTCCTTCTTCCTTCTTTGTTCTTTCTTCCTCCCTGTCAAACTTTTCCTCCTCCTATTTTCTCTTCCTTTCTGTCAAACTATTCTTTCTATTTTCTCTTCCTTCCTGTCAAACTTTTCCTCCTCCTATTTTCTCTTCCTTCCTGTCAAACTATTCTTCCTATTTTCTCTTCCTTCCTGTCAAACTTTTCCTCCTCCTATTTTCTCTTCCTTCCTGTCAAACTATTCTTCCTATTTTCTCTTCCTTCCTGTCAAACTATTCTTCCTATTTTCTCTTTCTTCCTGTCAAACTATTCTTCCTATTTTCTCTTTCTTCCTGTCAAACTATTCTTCCTATTTTCTCTTCCTTCCTGTCAAACTATTCTTCCTATTTTCTCTTCCTTCCTGTCAAACTATTCTTCCTATTTT
>NW_026111684.1:22500-30000 GCF_024679095.1 Eriocheir sinensis
AGTAATAGGAGGAGGAGGAGGAGAAGGGGAGGAGGAGAAGGAGGAGGAGAGGAGGATAAGTAATTATGGTCATTAACACCCAATTAGCATGTGATCAAAAGTTAATAATGAGGATGAGGAAGAAGACAGAAGGACGTGTGTGTGTGTGTGTGTGTGTGTGTGTGTGTGTGTGTGTGTGTGTGTGTGTGTGTGTGTGTGTGTGTGTGTGTGTGTGTGTGTGTGTGTGTGTGTGTGTGTGTGTGTGTGTGTGTGTGTGTGTGTGTGTGTGTGTGTGTGTGTGTGCGTTTGCGTGTGTGTGTGTGTGTGTGTGTGTGTGTGTGTGTGTGTGTGTGTGTGTGTGTGTGTGTGTGTGTGTGTGTGTGTGTGTGTTTTGAGACGGCATATATCGTACATCAAAATTAAAAGCAACCAACTCACGTTTTTTTAATACACTTTTATTTGAATACTCTCCGAGTAGAAATAACAGATCATAAAATATGCGCAGCAAATATGAGGTAATAATGATGATGATGATGATGATGATGATGTGTTTCGCCTTAGCATGCAGGCTCATCCTTCAACAAACGCGCCACGTGGCCCTGCACACCCACCACAGCCTCACCCCGCCACGGGGCGTCACCAAGGCGGCCTCTGCCTGCCTCCCCTCAGACGTGATGCCCCGCGGCGGCGTTGTGTCCTGTGTACCTTAGAATCTGTGCGGGGTGGCGGCGGCGGGGGGCGCCGATGTGTTTGTGTGGTTGCAACGAGCCCCTGTGTGCGCCGCAGCAGCCGCCGGAGCCTGACGCTGGTGGGCAGCCACGACTCGTCGTCGCTGGAGTCCTGGGCTTCCCCGCCGCTGCTCGCCTGCCGCTCGAAGCGCCGCGCCAGCCGCCGCACGTGCCCCGTTAGCAATATGCGGCGCGCCGACCACGAGGCGGGTAGGGGCGGGGGTCGGCGCCCCAGGTGGGCCCCGTGCAGGTAAAGCGAGGCGATGTCTGATGACTTCCTGAATTGTGGTCTGGTATTGACGGCTGCTGCTGCTGCTGCTGCGGCGGCGGCGGCGGCGGCGGCAAGGGGCGGGGCGGGGCGGGGTGCCGGGGGCGGCGTTCCCCCCTCGGGCCGCGGGGACGTCCTGCAGGTGTCTATGTTGGTGAGGGGGGGCGAGGCGGCGGCGGTGGGGACGGAGGGGCGACGGCCAGAGCGGGGCGTTGGGGGAAGCGTCTCGCTGCTGGACGGCCCCGACCCCGCGCTAACCTGTGGCCTCAGGAGGCCGCCGCCACGCCTGGTGTCCGCAGCCTCCGCCCCGCCAAGCAGCGCCGCACGGGGCTTCCCGTTTCGATGAACCTCCACCAACACGGTGGTGGTGCTGGCGATGGTGGTGGTGGCGGTGGTGGTGGAAGTGGCAGGGGTGGTGGCGGCGGCGGCGGAGGTGGAGGGGGCGGCGGTGGATGTGGCTAGGGCCGCGGTGGACGGCGAGAGTGGAAAGATGAATTCTTTGAAGGAGGAGGAACGGGGCGGGGGGTAGGGGGGAGGCTTGGAGGGGCGGCACGAGGCCGGCTGCTGCTCCTTATGTCCGTTTACCTGCGGTGGGGGCGCAACACCCCTGGCCTCGGCCATGACTGGCGTGGGGGGCGAGGGGCTCCGCCCCTCCCGTGCCCCTGAGGCGTCCTCGCCGCTGGGTTGGTGCGGAGAATTGTCGCGGGTGGAGAGTGGAGAGGAGGAGTCAGCGTACAGGGCTCGTCGACCCCCCGCCCCCTCAGAGGCCTGCCGTGAAGGAGTAGCGTCGCTGGGCCGCCGCCGCCGCCTCAGCACGCCCCGCACCCTCACCCTGCCGCCGCCCGCCGCCGCCTCGCCCTCGCTCCACTCCGTGCGGAAGCCGCCGCTGTCGTCGCTGGAGTTGCTGTCGGGCCCTGAGGCCGCCGCCACCCTGGCCCGCCGCCCGAACACCAGGCTGGTGGTGCGCCGCGCGCTGAGGCCCCGCAGCCCCGAGTCCAGCGAGACGCCGCCCTCGCCGCCGCTGCCGCCGCCGCCAGCCAGCCCGTCGATGCAGAGGTCGTCGTAGCTGGTGATCTTGCCGCCCTCATTGCCCATCCTCGGGGCGTGGGGCGGGTGGGGCGCCACGTGGGGGGCGGAACCTCCGGCGGACACGCACTAGCTGGGGTGTCCACTCAAGCCACGCAGGAGGGGCACACAAAGGGTTCCAGTCAGGGGTGCAACACAGGGGTCAGCACACACACGGAGGCAGGAGTCAGCACACACCACACAAATCAATAGCAGTCAGGAGCAGCACTCAGCCGTCAGCGGCAGCACTCAGCAGCGTCTCTCCTTGAGTCTGACCGAGGCTTTCATGGTGGAGTAGAGGAACGGCGCCTGGGAAGGGATTCTGCCTCTCCCCCTCCTCCTCCTCCATCTCCTCCTCCTGCTGCTGCCGTGCTCACCTCAGCGCCGGCGAGCCGCGGCTGCTGAAGGGAAGCGGGCTGCTGGTTCACCCATGCCTCGCTGACTCACGGCTGGACGCGACACAGACACGTTTTGTTGTTACGTCGCCACGTGATGCTGTCTCGACCATCTCGGCATGCACGAAACGAGGGGCATTCTCTCTCTCTCTCTCTCTCTCTCTCTCTCTCTCTCTCTCTCTCTCTCTCTCTCTCTCTCTCTCTCTCTCTCTCTCTCTCTCTCTCTCTCTCTCTCTCTCTCTCTCTCTCTCTCTCTCTCTCTCTCTCTCTCTCTCTCTCGAACACGCAAACACGTCTCATAATAAACACGAATACCAACACATAATCGTTACAAAGTTTTATCTCCAGCTACATCACCACTGCTCTCTCTCTCTCTCTCTCTCTCTCTCTCTCTCTCTCTCTCTCTCTCTCTCTCTCTCTCTCTCTCTCTCTCTCATTTATTTTCCTTTATTATATTTTCTTTTCCTCCGCCTTTCTCCTATTATCTCCATCTGTCCCTCCGCCACCCAAACTATTTTTCTCTCCCTCCCTCTTTTTTTTCCTCCTCCTGTTGACCTCCCGCCTAAATCATTAATTTAATCAGGCGCCTCCACACCTCCCTCTGTCCATCCCTCCCCCCAGTCGACCTCCTTCCCTCCCTCCCTTGCTTTCTTTCATCCCTTCCTTCCTTCTCTCCCTTCTTTCACCACCCAACCATCCCTCCCTTTCCTCTTTCCATCCTTCCTTCACTCATTTCTTCCTCCCTTTCTTTCTTCCTTTCCTCCCTTCCTTCCTTCTCTCCCTTCTTTCAACACCCAACCTTCTATCTCTTCCCCCATTCCTCCCTTCCTTTCTTCCTTCCCTTCCCCAACTTTCTTCCTTCCTCCCTTCTTTCCCTTCCTTCCTCCCTCCCTTCCAAATACTCAATACGATAATTAGCAATTAGCTCATTAGCACAATCTTTTGGACGGAGAAAATGTGTGTTAGCCGGCCAGTCAAGGTGAACTGTGTGTGTGTGTGTGTGTGTGTGTGTGTGTGTGTGTGTGTGTGTGTGTGTGTGTGTGTGTGTGTGTGTGTGTGTGTGTGTGTGTGTGTGTGTGTGTGTGTGTGTGTGTGTGTGTGTGTGTGTGTGTGTGTGTGTGTGTGTGTGTGTGTGTGTGTGTGTGTGTGTGTGTGTGTGTGTGTGTGTGTGTGTGTGTGTGTGTGTGTGTGTGTGTGTGTGTGTAAAAGGGTTAAATGTCCCAGCGTGATTAGGTTAATTTTCTCCTTGTCTTCATTTTTCTTCGTTTCGCTTTCCTCTTTTTTTTTCTTTTTAATTTAGTTACGTGTTAATGTGTGTGTGTGTGTGTGTGTGTGTGTGTGTGTGTGTGTGTGTGTGTGTGTGTGTGTGTGTGTGTGTTTTCATTTAAGCTTACCATAAAAAAATCACGCGACGAAAAATCAGTATTGCATTTAACACAACACTAGGCAACACTACATAATATCACGCAACACAAGGATACATTATGCAACACTAGAAAAAACACAGCGTCATCTACACCATATCCTCACGCAACACTCTGGAACACCGCAACGCAACACAATATAATGCAACACTATATAGTCAACACACTACGCAACACCACAACGTTATATCACAACGCAACACTTAAACAACACAACGTAACAGAATTCAACACGACCGCGCAACACATTTCAACACTACATAGGAACACGAAACACGAATGAGAGACACAAGTTGAGATTTTCGCTTTGAGAGTACACACACACACACACACACACACACACACACACACACACACACACAGCAGGAAGTCCGGGTATTAAATGAAGTTAGAAGTCAGTAATTTTTCCTAACTTCCCCTCACCCCTTTACCCCCCTTCCTCCCCCCTCCCTTCCCCTCACTCCCTTACCCCTTTTACTCATCCCCCTTACTCCCATTGCCTTCCTTACCCTCCCTACCCTTCGCACTCCCTCTCCATTACTCCCCTTCACTTTCCCTTTCACTTCTTATACATTTCCCTTACTTCTCATTCGTCCCCTTCACTTCCCCCTACTCTCCCTTACTTTCCCTTCCTCCCCCATCTCCTCCCTTATCCTCCCTACCTTTCAATCTCCCCTCCTCCTCCTTTCTCCCTAATCCCATGCTATCCCTTCCCTTACTTCTCCCATTCTCTCCTCCCCCACCCCTTAATTCCCCTTTTCGCCTGACCTATTTACTCCCTTTAATCATCAATTACTCCCTTGTTCCCTTCTTTACTCTTCTCCTCTTTCTCTTTTTTTTTCAGTCTACTGATTCCCCTTGTTCTTATCTTCATCTATTATCTTTTACATTTTCCCCTTCGTCTTTTACATTTTCCCCTTCCACTTTAACATTTTCCCCTTCCACTTTTACATTTTCCCCTTCCACTTTTACATTTTCCCCTTCCACTTTTACATTTTCCCCTTCCACTTTTACATTTTCCCCTTCCACTTTTACATTTTCCCCTTCCACTTTTACATTTTCCCCTTCGTCTTTTACATTTTCCCCTTCCACTTTTACATTTTCCCCTTCCACTTTTACATTTTCCCCTTCCACTTTTACATTTTCCCCTTCCACTTTTACATTTTCCCCTTCCACTTTTACATTTTCCCCTTCCACTTTTACATTTTCCCCTTCCACTTTTACATTTTCCCCTTCTTTAATATTTTTCCCACTTCCTCCACTTCCTGACCCCCTTCACCTATTCATTACCTATTATCTTCCATCCCTTTCCTTTAGTACCTGTCACTCACACCCCTTACTTTTCCTCCCCCTTAACATTCCCTTTTCATCACTGTCGCTCTTCATTTCCTAATCCCTTTTTTTATGGTCTTCTTTAATTATTTTCCCTCGTTTTCTAATCCCCTCTTGTATTTTTTGCATTCTTACACAGTTACGCCTTTCTCTTCATTCCTCTTCCTCCCTTCTCTTCCCCTTTCTTTCTCTTCACATTCCCTTGTCTTTAATTTCCTCCCATCATCCTCTTATCTCCGTCCTAAACCCTCTTATCTTTCCTCTTCCCCTCCTACGTCTTCCCCTTCCTTTCCTTTATCTATCTCCCCTCTTTCCTCTCTTTCACCTCTGCCCTTTCATTTTCTATTCTTCACCTCCCTCGTCCTTCCTTTACCCTCTTTCACTTCTTACGCCTTTCTTTTATTCCCCTTCATCTCCCTCCCCTTCCTGTAATCTCCTTCACTTCCTTTCCCTTCCTCTCCTACACCCCCTTCGCCTTTCCTTTCCTTCCCTTCACCTCTTCCCTCCTTCCTTTTATCTGCTTCACCTCCCTTCCATCTCCTTTCTTATCTTCCCCTTCCTTTCCTGTCCTTCACCTACTTTCCCATTTCTTTCCTCTCCTTCCCCTCCTTCTCCTCTCTTTCCCCTTCCATCCCACCCTCATCCTATCTTCCTTTTACTCTCTTTACCCTCTTCAGTTACCCCTCCCCCCCTCATCCCCCCTACACCTTCCCTTACACCCTCACAAATTGTAACGCCCATTTCTCACACCCTATTCCCGCACCACCAATCCATCACCCTAATTCTTTCACCCTCCCTCCCTACCTTCCTCCCCTCTTCCCCCTCTTCCCCTCCCCTCTTCCCCTTCCCTCCCTTCCCTGTTTTCCTCACGTCATTTTCTTCCCCTTTTCTCTGGTTTACCTCATCGGCGTTTTTTTTTTACTTATCCTTACTCTTCCTCCTCCTTCTCCTCCTTTCCCTTCTAAAATCCTTTCCTCTCTTCATCCTTTCCTCCCTTCCTGTGTCATCCTTCCCTTCTTCTTTCCCCTCATTTATCGTGTTCTTCACTTCTCTCCCTATTCATCCTTATTACTTCCCCTTTCCCATTTCCACCTCCCTCTTCTCTCCCCCCATTCCCCTTACCCCATTTCCACATAACTTATCTCCCCATTTTCCTTATTCTACCCCTCCCCCTTTCTCTCTCATTTCTTCTTCCCTTTTCTCCTCCTATTTCCCTTATTCTTTCCTTCACTTTCTACGCCTTTCCTTTCCTCTCCTTTCCCTCCTCTGCCTTTCCTTTTCTCTCCTTCACCTCCTTCGTCATTCCTTTTCCCTCCTTCACTTCCTACTTCCTTCCTTTCTCTCCCACATTCCTCCTTCTTACTCTCTCTCTCTCTCTCTCTCTCTCTCTCTCTCTCTCTCTCTCTCTCTCTCTCTCTCTCTCTCTCTCTCTCTCTCTCTCTCTCTCTCTCTCTCTCTCTCTTTTCCATTTCCCATGATACAGTTAATCCCCATATATATTTTCCTTTTATATCCTTTTACTATATCTGATTACTTAACCATATGCCTTTATAAATCCTTTCTACACACACACACACACACACACACACACACACACACACACACCTGCATGACACCTGCTCGTTAGTCACAGGTGAGGTACCGGCGCCTCATGCACCTCAGCGCCGAAGTAGCGTGAACGGGGCTCGAACGGAACACGCCAAAGCTGACCGACCACTGTATGTTACGGGGTTTTCTTTCAAGGTGACGGAGATGAGCACAGAAGCAAAGCGTCCTTCAGATTTTTGACCCCAGTTATGCGATTGTGAAGGAAAAAAATATCTTGCGTAAATGAAAGGAAAATGAGAAAAATACGAATATGAAAAAATAGTTATGCAAGATAGTGAATAAAAGATGAAGGAGAAAAAATACGAAAAAAAGAACGAAAAATTATTACAAAAGACGGTGAATAAAAAAAGATGAAAAAAAAGGAAATGAAAAGGGCGAAAAATACGAATAATCAGGACGAAAAAAATATTACTTAAGAGTGATGAAAAAGATGATGAAAAAAAAAGAAAAGAAGGAAAATCAAGTACATACGTAAGATTGTGAAAAAAATGAAGAAAAAATTAAATGAAAAATGAGGAAAAATATGAATAATAAGCGATTAAAATGAAAAAAATAAAAGGAAAAGGAAAAATACAACAAATAATAACAACAATATTTTTCTCAGCAATGTAAAAAAATAGGGAACGAATATTTCTTGATTTTCCTTCTGGGTCTGAATATTACCTGAGCTTTTTTTCTTATCTTTTTTATGCCTCAGCACA
>NW_026111684.1:35000-162500 GCF_024679095.1 Eriocheir sinensis
ACACACACACACACACACACACACACACACACACACACACACGCACGCACGCGCACACACACACACACAGACACACACACACACACAGGTCACATCCGTACATAATTGGTCATTAGTCCTTCATTATTTTTATTGTTCCTCGCATATCACGTAGCGAGAGGGGGTCAGGTCTGTTTGTTTGTTTGTGTTTGTCTGTTTGTTTGTTTTGTCAGAGTTAGGTGTTTGTCATTTTTTTCCCTCCCCTCTGTCCTTTTTTTTTTTTTTTTGTCTAATTTTCAGCACAAGTAATAAATAGTGTGTGCATTCATTTATTTATTTTTTGTTTGTTTTATTATTATTCTTTCTTTTAGTTTTCATGTTTTCGTCTAATTTTCAGTATAAATAATAAATATCATGTGTTTTAATCTTCCTTTTTTGTATTTTTTTTTTCTCATTCATCACTATTTTCCTTATTCTGCATTTATTTCTCATTTATTACATTTATCTACATCTCTCTCTCTCTCTCTCTCTCTCTCTCTCTCTCTCTCTCTCTCTCTCTCTCTCTCTCTCTCTCTCTCTCTCTCTCTCTCTCTCTCTCTCTCAATCTACTCTCACTCTCAGTCTACTCTCACTCTCAGTCTACTCTCACTCTCACTTTTACTCTCACTCTCTCTCTCAACACCTTTCCCAGTGGCACCTGTCTCCCGGGGCTCCACCTGGGGTCACCTGGTGCGTGGTTCACCTTAATTAATGGGAGGGCGTGATGAACACCTGAGCGGCGGCGGCCATGGACAGGTGAGGGGGAATTAAGGAGGAAGAGCACCTTACGTCGAGGAGTCACGAAGGAGGGACGGAGGAAAGGTGAGGGCAGGTGAGGGCTGGTGCAAAGGAGAAAGGGGAGGGAGGGAGAGAGAATGGGGAAAAGAGAGAAGACAGGTACACGCTTATTTCTCCTTCCCTTTTGTTTCACCTTTTTTCCTTCCCTTCATATAGCTTTCTTTCCCCTTCAGAACCCTTCTCTTCCCTTCCCTGTCCATCAGAACCCTTCCCTTCTCTTTTCTTACTTTCTCTATCCTTTTCATTGCTTTCCCTCTCCATTCCATACTTTTCTTTCCTTTACTTATCTTCCCTTTCCTTTTCTTTCTTTCCTTTACCTTCCCAACCCAGGTGCAAAGGTGTGAAGGAGAGAAGGAAAGGTGAAGGTGGGTGCAGAGGAGGAACGAAGAGGAAGAAAGGGAGAGGAAATAGGGAGGGAGAAAAGTGGAGTAGGAAAAGAGGGATGTATGGAGGCAAAGGAGAAAATGTGAATAAATGAGGGAAAGAAGAAAGGAAGATGACATGTGAAAAGGTAAAAGGTTGGGGTTCGGTTCACAGGAGCTGCCGTGTACAGGCCTACCAACCTCTTGCAGACTTCTTACATTCTTATGTTCTAATGTTAAAAGACAGAAGAACGTAAAAAGGAGAAGGGAAAAAAGAAAAGTAGCGAAAGAGGATAAATAAATGAGAAAAGGAGGAAAAGGAAAAAGGTGAAAAGGGAAAGGTATAAAAATATGTAATTCGGAGCAGATAGAATATATAAAGGAGAAAGTTGGTGGAAATGAGAGAGAGAAGGGAATGGTAAGAATGAAGGAAGGAGGTAAAAGAGAAAGGAAAGACAAGATTCGTGGAATGCTGGGTAAGAAGGGAGTGAAGGAAGGGCAAAAAGTAAAGAAGATTTTGTAGGGAGGGAGAAAATAACTGAGTGAGGGAGAAAGAAAATAGGAAAGGAAATGGAGTGGAGGGAAGGAAAGACAGGTGGAGAGGATTAGCAGATTGTAAGGTGACATGGCTGAAGGAATGACACACACACACACACACACACACACACACACACACACACACACACACACACACACACAGACACACGTCACCCACCATGTAATCATCACAGCTTACCACAATCTCCACATCTTTGATCGCTGATGTTGTTATTGTTTCAATTACACACACACACACACACACACACACACACACACACACACACACACATACACACACACACTTCTAAAGTGTAAATTTTCAGCCTGACGGCTGCCGTACTTAAATAAACCGTATATTATTATTATTATTATTATTATTATTATTACTACACCACATCACATCACATCACATCACCCCCCCCCCTCCCCTCTTACACACACATATACACACACACACGCAAGAATATTTATGAAGGAAGAAGACTGAGTTAGACCAAATGGACAAACGCGATTCTGAGAAAATTAATACAACAAAAAAATAAAAACATTACGAGAGAGAGAGAGAGAGAGAGAGCTGCCTCATAAATCTTGGAAATGGAAATAATGAGAGGTTAAAGTTGGTCGGGATTGTCTTATTAAGATGAGGGAAATATTGATAAAAAGGAAGAGATAGATAGATAGATAGATAAATAGATAGATAGATAGATAGATAGAGATAGATAGATAGATAGATAGATAGATAGAGAGAGAGAGAGAGAGAGAGAGAGAGAGACAGAAAATAACCTTACAAAAAACTCACAACAGGAAACGAGAGAAAGAAAAAAATATAAATACCAAACTTTGTCAATAAAACGAAAAAATAAAAAGAAAACTTGCGTGTGGTGATGTGTACTCCTGTATGTGTGTGTGTGTGTGTGTGTGTGTGTGTGTGTGTGTGTGTGTGTGTGTGTGTGTGTGTGTGTGTGTGTGTGTGCCACCCCCTCCCCCTCAATTACCACACACTCCTTCCCAAAACTCGGTAACTACCCCGCGTAGAGTTGTCACGCGGCCTGTTATTCATCAAGCACTCACGCACGCACTCACTTACGTACTCACTCACTCACTGACACACACTCACACACTCATTCACTCACGCACTCACTTTCACTCTTTCATCCACTCACTCACTTATGTACTCACCGACACTCATTCACTCACTCACGCACTCACTCACTCACTCACTCACTCACTCCCTTAGGAATAGTTTTGCACTGATTGGGAAAGTTGAAACAAAAATGAATGAGTGTTATGAGTGACTGGCCGTTCTTGTGACTGACTGGAAGAAGGAAAATAAGAGTGGCTGGGAGACGAACCGAGTGACTGGAACTGACTGGGGAAAAAAAAGTGGCTGGGAGAAGCTGAAGGTGACTGTAAGTAACTGGGAATGAGT
This sequence comes from Eriocheir sinensis, assembly GCF_024679095.1. Lineage (NCBI taxonomy): Eukaryota > Metazoa > Arthropoda > Malacostraca > Decapoda > Varunidae > Eriocheir > Eriocheir sinensis. The sequence goes on from NW_026111684.1 coordinate 38,148, forward strand.
GGGAGTTAGCGGAAAATGTTACAACTGACTGACTGGTTTACTAAGCGGAGAAAGAAGTGGCTGAGTGACTGGAGGTGACTGAAAAATAACTGGAACTGACTGGAAGCAAGAAAATATGTTCGGAATGACTGAAGAAAAACTGACTGGGAGGGACAAAAGTTACTGGGTGTGCCTTACGAGTGACTGGTAGGTAAGAATAGAGACTGGGTGTGAGTGAGGCGGAGTGAGACGGAGTAAGACGTATGGGGAGTGACCGGGAGTGATTTAGTGCTCGTTTCCCACCTTCCTTTGTCCTTCTCCCCTCCTCCTCCCCTCCTTCTCCCCTCCCTTCATTGTTTCTCTCCTTCGCCTCATTTCCCTTTTTTCCTCACTCCCCCTTCCACCTTCCTTCCCCCTTTACGTTGATCCTATCCTCGGTATCTACCTCCTCCCCTTCTTCCTCCTCCTCCTTTTCCTTCTCCTCTCTTCGCCTTTCTCCCTCCTTTTATATCTCCTTTCCCTCATCGTTCCTTTAATTTAGCTCTTCCTCTCATATCTCTCCCCCTCCCCCTCTCTCTCCCTCCCTCCCCTGTCTAGAAATATTTCCCATTTTCCCTTTTCTCTCCTTAGCTTTTGCCTCTCCTTTCTCAGTTTCCCTTTTCCTTCCCTTCCTTCCCTCGACTATTTTCCCTGCTTCTTCAATTTCCCTTCCTTTCACTTTCCCATTTCCGTCACTCTCTTTCCTTCCCCTTCCTTCTTCCTCCTTCCCTCTCTCGCTCTCCCCTTCCAGTTCCTGCCCCTCGGTGCCTTTCCCTCTCCTTCATTTCCCCTCCCTCTCCCTCCCTTCCTTCCCCTCGCCCGGAGATAAAAGTAGCAGATGTTGTGATAAGAGTGACGTGTGTGTCTCACGAGCGAGGGGAGGCGAGGGTAGCGTGACAAAAGATAAAACTGCGATAACAACAAACGCTAGTACCCCCCCCCTCTCTCTCTCTCTCTCTCTCTCTCTCTCTCTCTCTCTCTCTCTCTCTCTCCCCCCCATTATAAATACTAAATTCTTATCCGTCATCAAGAAGGAAGGGACGAAGGACACGGAAAAGAAAAAGAGAAAGGGGGAAGAGAAGGGAAGGGAAGGGGAAGAAAGGGAAAAATTGAGGTTTAGTCCAAAGGGAAGTAGAAAAGAAAAGAGGGGAAGAATTAGGGCACTGGATTCCCTTTTATTTCCGCGGGTTTATTCGTTTATTGTTTCCGGGAGAAGACGGGTCAAGGCTCCTCCTATAAACCTGCCCCGGGGAGAGTATAGATGACATGACATGATTGTGTGACGCGGTTAGACTATCACAATCATCATCAGCATCTCATTACTACTACTACTACTACTATTACTACTACTACTACTACTACTTCTACTACTACTACTACTACTACTACTACTATAATAATGAGGCAATGATGATGATGGTGATACTACTACTACTACTACTACTACTACTACTACTACTACTACTGCTACTACTACTACTGCTACTACTACTACTTATGTTACTACTACTACTACTTCTACTACTACTATTACTACTACTACTACTGCTACAATAATAATGAGGTAATGATGATGATGGTGATGATACTACTACTACTACTACTACTACAAAAAATAATAATAATGACAGTATAATGACGATAATAATGATGATAATGATGATAATGAAAGAAAATTATACCAGATTACCAATACACCCTATTATCAACACACACACACACACACACACACACACACACACACACACACACACACACACATACACACACCTAGTTAGGCTTAAGGGTCGTTGTAGTAATGACGACAACATTTTAATGAGTCTTATGGCGGCGAGAGAAAGGCTGTCGGTACACACACACACACACACACACACACACACACACACACACACACACACACACACACACACACACACACAGACAGATGAAGGATTCTTAACCACCAAATCGTAACATTTATTTTTGTTTTACTTTTAATAAGAGAGAGAGAGAGAGAGAGAGAGAGAGAGAGAGAGAGAATCCTTTTAGTCCAATCCCTAACAATCACGAGACTTCCGCGTGTAATTCAACTCACGACTTTAATAACTGTGACTGCCGATGCTCACACATACACACACACACACACACACACACACACACACACACACACACACACACGTTGATCGTATCCTCAGTATCTCCTTTTTCGTTTATCTTTACTTTTTCTTTCCTTTCCCCTTTTTTCTCCTCCTCCTCCTCCTCCTCTTCCTCCTTCTCTCTCCCTTTCTCTTTCTCACCCTCAAAACACTATAGATTTCTCCCTTTTTTTTTTTTACAGTAAAGGAAGTAGCTTAAAGGAAAAGACAAACAAAAAAGTAAGAATCCCGCTCAGTAAAAGTATACCCTTCCCTTCCACAGCATATGATAACGCCACAGAAAAAAAAAAAAAAAATACCACAGCATATCGACACAGCATAACAAGATAAGAAGTCATACATATCAACAGCACCATAACCGAGTGTACGAGGCACCATCAAACCTCACCATAACACTAGATCACGGTAACACGCAACACCATATCACACAACACAGCACGGTACGCCTCAACACTCTTATCACACCACCCCTCGCAACACAGTATAAGGCAGCTCTTAGTTCGTTATAACACAAGACGATGGTGTAAGGAGCAGCGAGTAGCGGGCTTTTTTTATTATTATTGTTTCCTTTTTTTGTGCCCTTGAGCTGTCTCCTTTGTTGTAAAAAAAAATCTGAATATTACACCATAGCACACCATAATATATACATGCACATTGCCCCTTCTTCCCTAACACAACACAACATAACGCAATCACTAAGAACACAACACTGGTCCATTATGATAGTTTAACATGACTAAAATTCGCCATAACACAACATACCCCCAAAATTGAGCTCTTTTTTATATAGATTTTCACACAAACACACACACACACATGCACACACACGCAACACAGGGTAACACTATATAGTTCAGTCTAACACAACGATAAACAAATTGACTGTAACACAAATCTATTATACAACACATACACCCCCCACACACAGACGCAATACAGCAGAACACACCGGAAAACTGCACTGATTCACCAAAACACTGAAACACACACACACACACACACACACACACACACACACACACACACACACACACACACACACACACACACACACACACACACACACACACACACACACACACTTTCCCCTCGCAACACAACGGAATACATGAAAAGGTTTGCATTTTTTTCACAACACAAACACAGACACCCCCTGACGCACGCAACACTACTCAGCACATCGGAAAAGTATGCAATGGTTCACAACACAAACACACGTTACACCAGATCACCACAACACAACGCAACACATCATAAGGAAAGTATGCATTCTAAGTTTTCCACAGCATAAACACACCCCACACCTCCCCCATGCAACACTACGCAATACATCGAAAAACTCTGCACTGGTTCACAACACACACATAACACGGGATCACCACAACACAACGCAACACATCATCAGGAAAGTATGCATTCTAAGTTTTCCACAACATAAACACACCCCAGATCTTCCCCACGCAACACAACGCAACACCTCAGAAAACTATGCTTTGGGTCATCACACAAACACACGCACAACACCCCGCAACACAACGCAATATCAGGAAAGTACGCATTAGCTTTTTCACATCAACACATCCTCTCCCCACGCAGCACAGCGCAACACAAGGCAACACACGGTAACACAAGGGCTAGTGCCAGTCTCATGTGCCACGTGCTCCGGCGAGGCAGCGAGGGGGCGTGTGGCCGCGAGTGTCGCCGGGCAGGTCACCAGTGCCAATGTGGGCCAGCGAGCGGCGACCTTATCTCTCCGTGTATCTGTGTGTGTGACCTCCCTCCACCCCACCCTCCCTCCCTCCCCGCCTCCCCGACCTCCACCGTCCCTTCTTCCACCACTCTACTCTCCCTCTCTACCCTTTCCATTCTTCCCCTCCCCTGCCTTCCACGATCTCCCTCCACCCTTCCCTTCCCTCCCTATCCCCCTCTTTCCCCTCCCCTCCCTCTCTACCCCTCCCATTCCTCCCCTCCTCTCCACGATCTCTCTCCACCCTTCCCTTCCCTCCCTAATCCCCTCTTTCCCCTCCCTTCCCCACCTGTACCTTCCTCCACCCCTCCACCTTCCCTTCCCTCCCATCCACAAACTCCCTCCACTCTTCCCTCCCCTCCCTGTCCCCCTCTTTCCCCTTCCTTCCCCACCTGTATCTTCTTCCACCCCTCCACCCGCCCACTCCCCCCCTCCACGATCTCCCTCCACCCTTCCTTTCACTTTCTGTCCCCCTCCTTCCCCTCCTCACCTGTATATATTCTTCCACCTGTCCGTTTCTTTACCTTCCTTAACCCATTCACACTTGTACCTTCCTTCATTTGGCCAGATCTTTACTTACTTTTATTTCTACTTTCTCTTTTTTTTCTTTTCACCATTCTCTTTCTCACCTGTACTTTTCCTTACCTGTCCACCTTTTACCTTTATTTCTATAATTCTTTTTTTTTTCTATCCCTTTCACCCCTCCACACCTTTGCTAATTTTTTTCCCTTTTTTATTTTCGTCCAATACCTTTCTCACCTGTATTTTCCCTTACCTGTTCATACCCTTACCTTTCTCTATACCCCTTTTTTCTCTTCCCATTCCTCCCTTCCATCCCTCCACCTCTCCTCACCTGCCCTTTCCTCCACCTCTCCACACCAACTCCTCTTCACCCCTCCTTCTCTATTACTCATTCTTGCCTGTTTCCTCCGTTTATCTTCCCTCTCACGTTTCAGTTATTTATTATCTATTTGCCTTATCTCTCCTTGCATCTACACTCTTCCCTCCTTTATTTATTTATCTCTTTTACCTCTACTTCCTCGATCAACTCTTCTTTCCTACCTGAGTTCTTCCTTCCTTTCTTTCCCCTTTTTCTTCATCTTTCTTATCCCTCCTTTTCCTTTCTCTTAATCATTCCTTTTCCCTTTCCTTTCCCTTTCCCTTCCTCTCTCTTGTCCTCCTCTCTTTCCTTCCCCTTTCCCTTCCTCTCTTTTCTCCCTCTTCCCTTTCCTTCCTTTTAACCTTTCTCTCTTATCCTTCCTCCTTTTCCTTCCCCTTTTCCTTCATCCCCTCCTCCCTTTCCTTTCCTTTCCCTTCCTCCCCTCCTCCTTTCCTTTCCTTTCCCTTCCTCTCTCTTGTCCTCCTCTCTTTCCTTCCCCTTTCCCTTCCTCTCTTTTCTCCCTCTTCCCTTTCCTTCCTTTTAACCTTTCTCTCTCTTATCCTTCCTCCTTTTCCTTCCCCTTTTCCTTCATCCCCTCCTCCCTTTCCTTTCCTTTCCCTTCCTCCCCTCCTCCCTTTCCTTTCATTTCCCTTCCTCTCTTTTCTCCCTCTTCCCTTTCCTTCCCTTTTCCCTTCCTCTCTCTTATCCCTCCTCCCTTCCCCTCTCTCTTCCTCTTCCCCTTCCCTCCTATTCCCTTCCTCTCAATTATCCCTTGTCTCTCTCCTTCCCCTTTCCCTCTCTCTGATTAGCTTACTTTGTCTTATACCTCCTTTACTTCAACCTCTTCTCCTTCCCCTTCCTTCCCCTCTCCTTCTCTTTCTTCCCCCTACTTCACTTCCCTTCTTCTTCTTCTTCTTTCCTCCCTCTTTCCCCTGAGTAACTTTATCTCCCCTAATATCTATGACTCTTTCCTTCCCCTTCTCCTCTTCCCTTCTTCTCTCCCTCCCTCCCTCTCTCCCTCTTTCCCTCCCTTACCTGAAGATTATGTTTCCTCCCTTCCTTATCTTTCCTTGATCTATGTTTCTCCCTCCCTCCCTCCTTTCCTTCCCTTCTCCTATTTTTCCCTCCCTTCCTCCACTCCTCATGCCAGCCTAACCGTTTCCCTCCACCCCCACCTCGTTAATCTCTCTCTCTCTCTCTCTCTCTCTCTCTCTCTCTCTCTCTCTCTCTCTCTCTCTCTCTCTCTCTCTCTCTCTCTCTGTTACGTACCTTTATTTCCATTACTACTACTAAAACAACAACAACAACAACAACAATAATAATAATAATAATAATAATAATAATAATAATAATAATAATAATAATAATAATAATAATAATAATAATAATAATAATAATAATAATAATAATCACTAGGGTACAGTTTTTTTTCTTCATATTTCTGACTTTTTTTCACTGTTATTCTTTTTTTTCTTTTATTCACCTTCCTCTTTCACCATCACAAACTTCAATCACTATCACCAGCACACATTACGTCACTATAATATTTTTTTTTTGTCTTCCACACGAGAACAAAAAAATATCAATGCGTTTTCTCCTTGATTTTTTTCTTTTTCATTATTTTTTCCTTGTCTTGTTAATCACTCACCACCACCATCACCATCACCACCACCACCACCATCATCACCACCACACAACACTATAGGAGCAATACAAACCACGCAACACACAGAGATGAAAGCAGAGATAAAACGAAAAGAAAGAAAGAAAGAAAGAAAGAAAAGGAAACAAACAAATAGACAAAAAACAAGAAAAAAGGAGAGAGAGAGAGAGAGAGAGAGAGAGAGAGAGAGAGAGAGAGAGAGAGAGAGAGAGAGAGAGAGAGAGAGAGAGAGAGAGAGAGAGAGAGCACGTTATATCACCGACACTAATGGTCAACTAAACGTCCACAGGTGAGCATAACGAAGACAGGTAAACAGAGGCAAGGTGAGGAGCAGGTAAACGGAACATAAGAGGTAAACAAAGGTAATTAGAACAGGGACAACGGAAGCGAAATAAAACAGGATATAAACAGAGTAAAACAAGTAGAAAAAAAGGAGAAAACAGGAAAAATAAGGTAAAAAACAGGGAAAACAGGATAGAGAAACAAAACAGTAGAAAAAAAAACATGGTAAACAGGGTAACTAGGGCAGAGAAAAACTGTAAAAACGGTAAAAAATGAAAAAAAAGGGAAAAAAAGTAGAAACAGAGTAAATAATGTAGGAAAAAGAAGGTACAAAGGAAAGTAGGGAGGAACACAGTAAACACGATAAATGAGAAAATAACAAAATAGAGCAGAAAAAAGATAGAAAAAAACAAAAAAACGGTAAAAAATGCAAAAACAACAACAACGGAAAACAAAGTAGAAACAGAGTGAATAAGGTAAAAAAAAGAAGGCAAAAAGGAAAGCAGGGAATAACACAGTAAACACGATAAATGAGAGAATAACGAAATAGAGCAGAAAAAAAGGAAAAAAAGTAGAAAAAAACAGAAAAATTAGGCAAAAAAATCAGTGTGAAGAGAACAAAGTATGAAAATTTGATAAACAAGGAAAATAGGAAAAATAATAGGGTAACAGGATAAAAACAGGTAATAATAAAAGGCTGAAAAGAGGCAGAGTAAAGAATGGCAGGGTACGAAACTTAGTAAGGGGGGGGAGGGGGCATAAAGAAGGGGGCAGGGGAGTAGGGGGAAGGGAGGAAGGGGAAGATACAGCAGTAGTAGCAGGGGAAGGGACGCACGATATCGCAGCAGGGGCACAGCAGGGTAGGGGGGAAAAGTAGACAGGGGGACGGAGCTAAATTACCCCCCTCCCCTCTTCCCCCCTGTGGTGACTGTTTACATAATATCCACCACCATCACCACCACCATCATCACCACCACTATCACCTACATCACCATTTCTATCATCTTCATCACCACAGTCACCTCCATCACTACTAACATCATCACAACCTCCACCTACACTACCACCACTGTCATCACCACAACCTCCACCACCAACACTGTCACCTCCACTAACACCACTCAACACCACAACCTCCACCACCACTTGTCACCTCCAACACCATCACAACCACCACCACAATCGTCATCACCACTTCACTACCACGACCCTCAACACCACGGCCTCCACCTCTCCACCACCGCCGCCGCCGCCGCCGCCACTGGGCTGTCACTGGCTCCACCTGACCTTCTCCACCTCCGCCTCCACCGCCCCCACCTCCACTACTGTCTCCTAAGCTCCTTTTTCCTCCTCCTCCTCCTCCTCCTCCTCCTCTTTTTCCCTCTCCTCCATATCCTGCGTCTTCTCCTTCTTTCCCTTCCCATTCTAACCCTCAACCTCCTCCTCCTCCTCCTCCTCCTCTTCCTCCTCCTCCTCCACATCAACTAATGGAGATATCTGCTACCACTACCACTACCACTACTACTACTACTACTACTTCTACCAACACCACTAACTCTAACCAGCTCTCTCTCCCTTTGTCTTTCGCTCACAACACAGCACAAGTTTTCGCTCGCCGGCGCATTAGTGGCAGGCGGGCACGCAGAACGAAGAATAATGGTAATAATGATGATAATAGTGGTGGTCGTGAGGCGAAGGAAGAAGAGGAGGAGGAGGAGGAGGAAGATGATGAGGATAAGGATGATGATGATGAAAAAAAAAAAACGAAATAGGATGAGAAAAAGCAGAAGAAGAAAAAGAAAAGAAGAAGAAGAAGAAGAAGAAGGGAGGAAAATCAAGAGAAAAAGGAAGAAGAAAACTGAGGAAGAGAAAGAAGAAGATGACGAAGAAGAACAAATAGAAGGAGAAAGAGAGGATAAAGAACGAGCAAATGCTGTAGAAAAAATAATGATGAAAAAAGAAGAAAAAAATGAGGAAGGAAGAAAAATTAAGAAAAAAATGAAAGAAAAAGAAAAGTAAAAAGATGAAGAAAAGTAAATCAAGATAACAACAACAACAACAACAACAACAACAACAACAACAATAATAATAATAATAATAATAATAATAATAATAATAATAATAATAATAATAATGATAATAATACCGATAATAACAGCCGATCATCCTTAAGTCTTTTTCTAGGTCAAGGAGCGGTGGTCAGGTCAGGTTAGGTAAGGTCAGGTCACGTGATCACAAGCGAGGCACCTGTGATTGGACCAGATCACACACACACACACACACACACACACACACACACACACACACACACACACACACACACACTAATTACACTCACACAATATCCAAAACTGATATACATAACAATTTACTATCATTATGCAACCACCACCACCACCACCACCTTCATTACCACCCCCGCAAGCTCCTCCTCCTCCTCCTCCTCCTCCTCCTCCGTCTCTCGAGTCTTCCACCCACACACAAACACCTACATCGATTCATAAAACATTCCTCTCGCTTATAATAATGATGATAATGATGATGATGATGATGATGATGAAAATGGTGAGTGATTTTATAAGAAGGGACCTTTATAAATCATTGAATAAGTTGATGTTTAAAGTACATAATATTTCTAATCAGGCGATATTTAACTCTATTACTACTACTACTACTACTACTACTACTACTACCACTACTACTACTACTACTACTACTACTACTACTACTAAACACTGACAAGCTTTCGTGTGGCATGTGAGGAAGACAGAAAAAAAGGAGGAGGAGGAGGAGGAGGAGGAGGAGGAGGAAGGGTGTAAAGGAAGGGAGTTTGCATGCGAGACGCTACGAAAAATATTGACCAATCTTTAATCTTTTGACACCGGCAGTGGACGGGAAGGGGGGGGGGGAGAGAGAGAGAGAGAGAGAGAGAGAGAGAGAGAGAGAGAGAGAGAGAGAGAGAGAGAGAGAGAGAGAGAGAGAGAGAGAGAGAGAGAGAGATTTAATACGAGGTTTGATTTGATGATTCTTAGTAAATAGTTTCAATAACTCTGCTGCACTCAGTCATGAATTACGGGGAAGAGAAGAAGGGAAAGGAAGGGAAGGGAAGGAAGAGAGGAAATAAACAAGGAAGGGGAAGGAAACGAAAAGGAAGGGAAAAAGAAGCTGAAAAATGTGAAACCAAAGGGAAGAGGAAAGAAGAGGGAGGAACTTAACGGAATGAAAAGGATGGAAAGTAATAAAAACAAACTAAAAGAAGGGAAAGAAAAAGGGAAGAGAAGAGAAAAGAACTTAATTAAAAGCCAAGGAAGGGAAGGAAAAGGAAGTAACAAAAAAAAAGAAAAAAAAGAATACAGAAATAAGGAAGAAAAGGAAGGGAAAGGAAAAGAAGGGAAAAAGAAAGGGATGGGAAAGAAAAGGATAGGGATGAAAAGAAAGAAACCAGAGAAAGCTAAAAGAAGAAAAAAAGGGAAAGGAATGAAAAGGGATGGAAAGAATCTAAGGAATTTTTGGGCCGGAGTTATTTACTTTCTACATTTATTTACTTCTTTTTTTAACATATTGCAAGTTACAAGATATGGGAATGTGATCGTGTGAAAGGATGTAGCAAGGGTGGGGTGGGGCGGGGTAATCTCTCTCTCTCTCTCTCTCTCTCTCTCTCTCTCTCTCTCTCTCTCTCTCTCTCTGTCATTATTTTTAAGAGATTCTGCGTGCGGCACGAGACATTTCCTCCTCCTCCTCCTCCTCCTCCTCCTCTTTCCTCACCCCTCTCTTCCCTCTCAACTTCACTAAACAAAAAAAGAAGTACAGTCTCTTATTATTTTCTACTTCACCTCTCCATTTTCCTTCCTTATTCCCCTCTTTCTGTTCACTTTTACCACCTTCCCTCTCCTCTCCCTTCCTCCCCTTCCTTTCCTCCCTCCTTCCTTCCTTCTTCCTCCCCTCACTCCATTGAAAAGATCGTCACACGTGGATTGAAAAGAACGTCAGGAGGAGGAGGAGGAGGAGGAGGAGGAAGAGGAGGAGGAGGAGGAGGAAACTGAAGAAGAAGAAGAAGAAGAAGAAGAAGAAGAAGGAAGAAGAAAAAAAGGAAGAAGAAGAAAAGGAAGAAGAACAAGAACAAAAAACAAAAAGAAGAACGGGAAGGGAAGAGAAAAATATATGAAGAAAAGATAAAAAAAAGAAGAGAATAAGAGCAAAAACAGGAGGAGGAGGAGGAGGAGGAGGAAAGCCTCATTTAATTAATACGTTTTTTTACCTGGAAAGTTGCAGGTAAAATCCTTCCTCAGGTGATTACACAGAAAGGAGCAACATTCTCCTTGCCTTTTTTTCTTTGTTGTTGTGACGGCTACTGTTTGCGCTTCTTGTTAGCATTTTTCTCTTTTTACCTTTTTTTTTTTTTGCAAGAGAAGTCAACAATTTTCGGATTAGCATACCTTTCTTCTTGCTTATAATTAGTCGGTAACGTAAAAGCCATTCCCGTTTGATTCTTTCTTTCCTCCTTTTTTTTCAGTCCATCGCCCATCAATATCTTCTTTTCCCCTCCATCATCATTTCTTCCTCTCTTTCTTTTCTTATCTTTCCTTCCTTTTCTTCTTTTTTTCAGTCTATCGCCCTTCAATTTCTTCTTTTTTCCTTTCTTTTCTTATATTTCCTTCCTTTCCTCCTTTTTTTTCAGTCCATCGCCCATCAATATATTTTTTTCCCCTCCATCATCATTTCTTCCTCCCTTTCTTTTCTTATCTTTCCTTCCTTTTCTTCTTTTTTTTCAGTCTATCGCCCTTCAATATCTTCTTTTTTCCTTTCTTTTCTTATCTTTCCTTCCTTTCCTTTTTTTACAGTCCATCACCCTTCTATATATTCTTTTCCCTCCATTATCATTTCTTCCTCCCTTTCTTTTCTTATCTTTCCTTCCTTTCCTCCTTTTTTTTTTAGTCCATCGCCCTTCAATTTATTCTTCTCCCTTTCTTTTCTTATCTTTCCTTCCTTTCCTCCTTTTTTTTTAGTCCATCGCCCTTCAATTTATTCTTCTCCCTTTCTTTTCTTATCTTTCCTTCCTTTCCTCCTTTTTTCAGTCCATCACCCTTCAGTTTCTTCTTTTTCCCTTCATTATCATTTCTTCTTCCCTTTCTTTTCTTATCTTTCCTTCATTTCCTTCTTTTATTCAATTCATCGTCCTTCAATACCTTCATTATCATTTCTTCCTCCCTTTCCTTTCTTATCTTTTCTTCCTTTCCTTATTTTTTTCAGTCCATCGCCCTTCAATATCTTCTTTTCCCCTCCATTACCATTTCTTCCTCCCTTTCTTTTCTTATCTTTCCTTCCTTACCCCCTTTCTCTCTTTCACTGAGACGGACCGAAAAAAGAATTATGCCCCGTAATGACAAGATATCCACGACTATGTCACGCTAAATTAATACTTCCATGTGTCTTCTTGACGCTGAGGACCGTGCTCTGTTGTGATTAAGTGGTCCCCTCCCTAAACCACTTCTCTGTCCCGTCTCACTGTCCACCACCACTTACACGAATCCTTAAACTCAGACTAGCAAAATTAATATGCTGTCCATCTCGCAGCAATTATCAAAACTATGCATCACAACTCTTTTTTGTCATCTCTTAGCGCCTTGTAATCTTGTAACTTAATTTTAAAAGAGGAAAAATTTACTCTCCATTCCGCAGCTATTATCAGAACTATGCATCACAACTGTTTTTGTCATCTCTTAGCGTCTTATAATCTTGTAACTTAATTTTAAAAGAGGAAAAATTTACTCTCCATTCCGCAGCTATTATCAGAACTATGCAACACAACTCTTTTTGTCATCTCTTAGCGCCTTATAATCTTGTAATTTAATTTTAAAAGAGGAAAAATTTACTCTCCATTCCGCAGCTATTATCAGAACTATGCATCACAACCCTTTTCGTCATCTCCTAGCGCCTTATAATCTTGTAATTTAATTTTAAAAGAGGAAAAATTTACTCTCCATTCCGCAGCTATTATCAGAACTATGCATCACAACTCTTTTTGTCATCTCTTAGCGCCTTATAATCTTGTAACTTAATTTTAAAAGAGGAAAAATTTACTCTCCATTCCGCAGCTATTATCAGAACTATGCAACACAGCTCATTTTGCCCAATCTTTGCGTCTTTAGAACCTTGCAACTTCTTAAAAACGAGCAAAATTCAATCCATTTCGCGGCGATCACAAGAACAATGCATCACAGGAGCTACAAATAAATGAAAATCCTGTCACATATATTTAAATAACCTTTAACTCTCGCTCTTTTTTTTCCCGTTTAGCGCTCACCAGTTCTTTACCTAATTTCCTTTCCCCCGGCTACCGACAATAACTAATCCTTTGTATATATTACCGGTTAATGAAAACTAATCGAATACCTTTTTAACTCGAATAATTTCCTTTTCAACTTTCGCGTCACTCTTCAATTCTAAGTTTTGAAAAGACGGATGAATGCTGAGTTGCATATGGATGAATTTAATGCTAGTATTCTCAAGACATTTTCGGTTCACAATTTCCAAAGGCCACAGTGGAGATTAGCCGGGTGTTCACGCGTGTTTTCACATTCATGGTGCAGAAGCCTTGTCAAATCACCACTGAGCTAATAAACTTAACCATGGAAATACTCGTAACCTCTATAAAAGCCTTACCAAATGCTGTGCTTGGGCGCCGAAATGTTTAAGAATTTGTCTCGAAGTCGCACTAACATAACATTTTTTTACGTTTTGCTTTGTTTTCTTTGATGATCTCGCGTTGTGCTGGCATCATATATACACTATTTACCTTATTAAATTCCAGTACTTATAATGTTGAGTTAAAACTGACATCACGCCGTTTACAATACTTCTCCCTGAAACTCACCACCAGCAAGGAATCAAAGAAACGTGTAATTTTTAGGGCCAACGATAGTAGAAAGGAGCATCACAAGCATCCTTTACCATTATAGGGATCTTTCGGTCACAATTCCTTTCTTCAATCGATAAAAAAGACTAAATAATACACATAACAATCACTATATCTACAAAACACATCATTAACACCATACACAGTTAATCGAATCCCCTTCCTTACCTGATTGGAGGGATCCTTATCTGCCATGACGCACCGGTGACACAAATGATAATGATGATATTGACAATGAAGGTGGTGATGATGATGACCTTACGAGAGCTAAGCACCCCTGACTCTCACTCCACCACCACCACCACTTCCACATCTCCAGCGCAAGACGGGGAGAGAAGAGGGAGAGAAAAGAGGGAGAGGGAGAGAGAGGGAAAGGTACACGTGCTCCATGGGTCACTGTCCACGTACAAACTGTCCATGTCACGCGTCGCCTCTGTAACCACGTGTAGGGGAGGGAAACAGGGAAACAGGGAGGGAGGGAGAGGAGGAGGGAGGGGAGGGGAGCCATAAGGGGAGCGAGCGAGGGGGAGAAGGAAAGAGGGGAGGTATACGGTACGAACAACGAAAGTAAGGGGAGAGAGAAAAAGAAGTGAATAAGAGAAAGCGAGGGAGAAGGAGACAGAGGTAGAGGGAGTGAGGAGTGAGCGGGGGGGGGGGGGGGGGGGAATAAAAGGGGCGAGAAAGGGGGGCAAGTAGTGGGGTGGTACCAATGGGAGGTACGGAGAGAAAAGAGAAAGAAGAGAGGGGGGAGATAAATAGGTAGGAGAGAGATAGGAAGAGAAGGAGAGGGAAAGTAGGGGGGTTGAGAGAGGTAGAGGAGGGAGAGGGAAATAAAGGGAGAAAGGGAGAGGGGGAGAGGGAATGAGGGGAAGAAAGGGGTAGGGTGAAGGGTGATGGGGGAGGAAAATGAGGTGGGAAATAGGGAGGGGAAGCATGAAGGAGGGAGGGATGGAGGGAGGGTGAGGATGATATGGCGCTTACTCACACACACACACACACACACACACCCTTCACGCACATCTATAGATACCAATTACTATTTTTCAACCCTATTTTTAACCAACGACAACATTTTCACATCTATCTACTTCTATACTTGTCTATTCCCCATTTCCTTCCTTTACCTTGTCTTGGCTACTGACGAACTTCATATCTCTTTTAACTTGACGTAGGAATGGAAGTGAGTTTAGGCTTAGAGAGAGAGAGAGAGAGAGAGAGAGAGAGAGAGAGAGAGAGAGAGAGAGAGAGACGGGAACAGCAGGGATCAACGCCATAGACTGAGTGAGGTAACAGTAGCAGCAAGATGCCTCATAACGATGCTACCCACCTTAGTGGTTTTAGCGAGGAAAACTGACCAAGAAATATGTGCACTGATAGATAGATGCAACTAATGGACATGATAAAAAAATATTGGACAGAGGGAAGGGATTTACCATTTGCTTTTGTTTTTAGCTAAATAACACAATAGATAATAACTACAAGATAGAGGAAAAAAGGAGTAAGATCACTAAAACATGAAGAAGAGCAACACGAACAATAAAACTACTACTACTACTACTACTACTACTCCTACCGTACTACTACTACTATGAGGGTGTCAACTCACACTTTCCGTGTCAGAAGACTCCAGGATCACCATTCGAGTGGAATCATCCAGCGCTTTATTTTTCTTTCTTTTTTCTTTATGTACTCATCTAACTCACTTTACTGTAGATAGATAGATAGATAGATAGACAGATAGAGATAGATAGATAAATAGATAAACAGATACAGATAAGATATTCAGATCAACTAATCTTTCATATATTTAATTCACCTTTCCTTGATGATTACAAAACAAAGAAAATCTAAGACTCAAAAGGTTATATAACTCGTTTCTATTTCTTTCCAATTCCTCAAACACACATTTTAAAAGGAGGCAAGAGGCAGAGAGTCAGAGATAGTGAGGTAGTGAGATACAGAGATAACGATTCGGTGTGCTCACTATCACGTATCTTAAGCCACTGATATCGTTCCTCTGCCTTCACCTGCCTGGATGCTGGGCGATTGATCTATTGATTGGCGGCGAGATGAAGGGCAAGAGCGAGGGAGGTAGGAGAAAAGGGCATGGGCGGGAGAGGAGATGGGCAGTTGAAATGTTAAAGATGCGAGGACTGTGTGATGTGTTTTCTGCTTGTGATTGACTGGCTATCTGGCTGAGTGGATGGCTCACTAAATGATTGACTGACTTATTGACTGATTGAATGGCTGGCTGAATGTCTGACTGACTGGAAGAATGAATGAATGAATTAACGTATGGCTAACTGACTGAATGATTGGCTGGCTGACTGACTGACTGACTGACTGACGATGAGCCCATAAAAGAATGAATTACTGACTGCTTGACTGACTGAATGAATGAATGAATAACTGACTGAATTACTGAACAACTAACTAACTGACTGACTGAATGAATGAATGAATAACTGATAAAACAGACAAAAAATAGGAAGAATGAAAGTAAAAGTTTCAGAGAGAGAGAGAGAGAGAGAGAGAGAGAGAGAGAGAGGTAAAGGGTAGGGAGGCTAAATGTCACAAAAAAAAGAGATGCTGCCTCTATTTTTATCTCTGAAAGATGAGATAATGCAGAAGGGAGAGAGAGAGAGAGAGAGAGAGAGAGAGAGAGAGAGAGAGAGAGAGAGAGAGAGAGAGAGAGAGAGAGGGTTAAGGAAGGACGTAAGGACAGAAGGGAGGAAAGGAAGAAAAACAAGCATCCGTGAGCCATCTAGACCATCATCACCCTTTCCTCCCTGTCTGTCTTACCCGGAGAAGGAGAGATAAGATGAAGGTGAGGGTAAGGAAAGGAGGAAATGACAGGTAATGAGTAGGTAGGAAGTGGAGAGAGGAGGAGGAGGAAGAGGAAGGTGAAGAAGAGGAAGAGGACAAGGAGGCAGACAGGTATGGCTGGACAGGTAACTCTAATCGATAACAACATGGGATTAGGGAAGTTATTGATCGGGAGAAACACACGCCACCACCAATACACACACACACACACACACACACACACACACACACACACACACATAGCTCCTGGGACTAGATTTTTTTTCCTAGGAGTCACATGTTCATATTCTGCCTCTTACAAATAAATTATAAAACACAATTACGGTGTTTTTGATAATAATGAGGTGAAGGATGACGGCGATGATGATGATGAGGAGGAGGAGGAGGAAAGGGTGGTGATTCAGGGTCGTAAAAACAATTAATGGCACCAAAATCGATATCTGGTACTCGTAAATACTATCACGTCGCTTTACTTTCATTTCCTAGATTCAGAGACAGACGCGTTATCATTATTATTATTATTATTATTATTATTATTATTATTATTATCATCGTTAATGTATATGCAATGATAAAGCCGGTTCAAGGACAGGGAAGGGACTCGTTGGGGGGGGGGGGGGGCGGAGAAGGAGGAGGAGGAGGGAGAGGAATGACTTGTATACCGATTGTAGGCATGACAACTGTTTCCATGGCTACCCGCGATGCTACAGCGATTCCTGTCATGATGGAGTTCGATAATATGCTTCGATAAATAATAATAATAATAATAATAATAATGATAATAATGATAATAGCTTTACTCATAGAAGTTGGAAATATGCATGAAACGACGAACAACTTAGAGGAATTCAGATCACGACGTAAGATGACCTAAAAATCTCCCTCACATGATGCACGAATGAATGCCCCCACTGAGAGAGAGAGAGAGAGAGAGAGAGAGAGAGGCAAAAGGAGACACCCCACACCCCGTCAACTAATGCCATAACACTCACATTCCCAACCCTAAAACGACCACCAACCAGCCACCATAACCAAACGACCATATCCTACACCCCTATCCCTCTCTCTTCTTCGCCCGCCCTCCCGCACCACAGGATTCAAGGGCAAAAGGCCATCAGACACAGACGGGTGCTATGGAAGATACATTCAAGTCATGCATCCAGCGACTGACTGCATTAACACATCTTCCTTGGCCCTTGCGCGCGCACTTCAGACCTCGTGAGGGGCAAAAAGATGCATAAACAATCAAGAGTGTAAGATGAGTCACTACCGTTCTCGATGCCAATGCTAGACGTGTATTTGAGAACCACAGCCAAGTATATTCTCAATCGTTATGAGGCTTACGTATTTGATAAGGCTTTCGTAGAGGTTCTGGGTACTGTCATGGGCAGTTTTATGTGTAGTGATAGTTTGTCAAGGATTTTCTGCACCATGAATGTGAAAACTCTCATTAGAAGTCGACTAATCTCCTTTGAGCCCTTCGAAAATATTTGTTGTCTGAGGATACGGGCCTAAGAAAAGGGTATACCACTTCGATCACCCAGAAAAAGAACGTTACTCCAGGAAAGTTATAAAGTTCACGCTAAACTATGATGACAATTTATATAGTACGCTTAAAAACACGCGTTATTCATATCATGTGAGTCTTCTTTCTGTTAGGTAAATGAGCAAGGGGACGAATATATACTAAATAAACCATTGCAACATATTAGGTATTGTGTTTGCTTCGCCCTCTACTATATATTTTCCTTACGTTACTGTCATTGTCTTTTATTTTTTCATATGCACGTCTGTTCACCAAGGAGACTGTATGGGTCTTAGTATTTTTTTTCCTCCTTGATGCACTTCCATGAATAGAAGGAGAATGAAGAATGAAAAGAAGAAGAAGAAGAAGAAGAAGAAAGAAGAAAACAAAGGCCCATATTGCATCTAAGGAGGCGACACTCGTAAAAAAAAAAAGGAATCGTAAATATTTTTAAGAGGCTCACGAGGGGAGGACGCGAGAAACGGAAATCCTGAGACGTTACAACTTTCACTAACCTTCACGCCTCTTCCACCTCAATTTCATCCTTAACCCCACCAATTTCAACACCAAACGAAGCACACAGAACCATACACCTTAATTCCATGTATAGCCAACGTTGCCTGCTTCGTCGTGGCCTTGAAAATAGGAAGAAAAAAAATAAAGTTTACTCCTTGGGGGACGCTGGAGGCCACATTGGACCGATCAGCTGAGGACGTAAACAAACCCCTCCCATGCCTTCCCTCGCCCCATGCCGCCCTTCCCCGCCTTAATATACCTCTCCTATAGTGCCAGACGCTGCACTACATGCTTATAATGGTGGAGGATAGGGTAAGTGAGTTGATAGGAGCGTAAATACCTGGGAAATTTCGCTGAGTTCCTCGAGAGGCATCGCAACACACACACATTGTTTAGGTTTAAGCGCCACTGGGGGTCCGTTTTCTTCCCTTTGGTTTTCTCTCGGGCCGCGTTTAGACGGAAGCTCTTCTAGTAATTGGGATCTCCCCCCCTTGTCCTCTCCTACAGTCCAACCAAGGCCTACGAGAGGTTAGTCCAACCCCAGCGGATTTGATCAACAAGATATTTTAAACAGACTGAATTGTAAGCATTATCAATCCGTTTTCTCTCGGGCAGCATTTAGACGGAGGCTCCTCTAGTATTTAGGTTAGGTTAGGTTAGGTTAGGGCAACATTTAGATGGAGACTCCTCTAGTATTTATGATCTCCCCTTGTCCTCTCCTACAGTCCATGGATTTGATCAACAAGATATTTTAAACAGACTGAATTGTAAGCATTATCAAACCGTTTTCTCTCGGGCAGCATCTAGAATCTAGACGGAGGTTCTTCTAATATTTATGATCTCCCCTTATCCTGTCCTACAATCGATGGCAATTCCCGCGGATTTGATCAACAAGATATTATAAACAGACTGAATTGTAAGCATTATCAATCCGTTTTCTCTAGTACATTAAGACGGAGGATCTGTTAATATTTATGCCTCTCGATCACTGCAGTCCCACGTCCTATACTAATTTGATCAGGAAAATATATAAACCCGAACTGAATTGTATATACTTCTTATTCCTAAATCTTTCCATACGGATCCACTCATGCACATAAGGGAAATAAGAGAAGTAAGTAGTTATTAATGGTGTATACTTGTGCCTTTGTCAATCCCTCTCTTCATATCAAATGAAAAATAATAAAGCAGATGCAGTCATATTTATTAAAAAAAGATAATTACTTTAGCACAACAAAGTGATGTGATGGGCAGAGTGATATAATTAAGAGATGTTGACAAGTCTTAACAAAATAACGAATGAATAAACAAAACTTCGAACTCAAAACCCTACCTGAGTGCTACAAAGACATTCACCGTGCAACTAAACTGACTTTGAAGGATAACTTAGCAGCGTCTATTTAAAAAAAAAGTAAAGGAGAACAATGGTGGTCACATAACCTCCATGTAATAAAAGTAACAATTCAATGGAGGCATCAAGAGTCCCGCCTCAAAAGCAACAACTGGATGCAACAGGTGTTAGGGAAACCACGGTCCGACAGGGTACCAAAGGAAACACGTCCAGACTTTCGGGGCTTACACACCCACATTTGACAAGGCTTTCGTTGAGGTTGCGGGTATTTCCATGGGCAGTAGTTTCATGAGCCCATTGTGATCGTTTAACAAGGCTCCTGCACCGTGAACGAGAAAAACACTCATGAGAACACGACTAATCTTCTTTGTGGCCTTGAGAAATCGTGGTTTTGAGAGCCGAAAGCGTCTGAGAATACGAGCCTAGAAGTAACCTTGGTTGAAGCCGCCATGGTTGAAACCCCCATGGTTAAAGCCGCCCTGGTTGAAGCCGCCCTGGTTGAAGCCGCCATGTTGGTTGAAGGATTGCTGCGGTGTGGTGCAGCAGTAGTACTGTCTGGTGTATGAGCTGCGGCACCAGTAGCGGCAGCCTCCGAAGTTTCCAGTGGGGTAGGAGTTGTGGAAGACGCCCCCCCAGCCGGAAGCGATGTTCGGGTAGTACTGAGCGTTGTATCCCTGTGCTGCAGACATGGTAGCCATCACCGCCACCAGCAGGAGGCAGGCTAGGAGCAATGGGCGGGCCATTTTGAGGGGCTGAAACAAGTGAAATCTCCAGTCAGCAAATCTTTGCGTCCCTTCCTTCACTCTGCGGTGCTCTATTTGACGCAAACTGGATGCATTGAGACCACTGAACCGAAATGCATGTCAACAGCAGCTTACCTTTGCTAGTTAACCCAGGTGCCTATATAACTTACTTTCTATATATAATTAAAATATGGTTTCCACACACACACACACACACACACACACACAGCACGTCCGGTACCTACCTTTTCAACTGCAGGTAGAAGACTAAGTGGATCAGGTAGTCTGACTCTCCCTTTTATAGGCGTCTTCCTCCTTGTCCTTTCCTCCTGGCCAGTTTTTTCACAGTCCTCCTCCAGCGACTTTTAGAGGTTGTGATACCAAAGTTTTTTTCTGTGATTCTTTTTTTTTTATTGAGTGGTTTAAAACAAATGGCAGGTGACTCATTTCTACCTGAGTTCGGTGGTTTATCCAGGTGTTTACGCCTGGAAGAATGACAAAGGTGGTTAGCCCTGATGTGGTGGTTAACCCTGATGTATTGAGGCGTAGTTCCTAGCCACATCTATGACAAAAAGCTAAAGGTAGAGATGGAGTGCGGCGAATGGAACTCCCTGCTTATGTAACACCGATCTTGTGTGTGGTGAACTCCTTTAAGACGCAGATCACCATGGAAAAAAAATAATAATAAATGTCATCTCCCTTCAAACGTATTAAAAGATAATGACTAAGCCATGTAGATGATTTTGTTTTGTTTTTGTTTTTGTTTCGATTGAGAATATCTAGCGTTTAAAAATGAAAAGGTAATATTGCTTCACTCGAAAATATTGTAAAAGTGCATGGAATATTTTAGAGGATGCTGTATACAGTAGTAGTAGTTGTAGTGGTAGTTTTTGTAGTAAAGGAAGCAGCTCAAGGGCAAATATATATAAAAACAAAGACCGCTAGCGCAGCTCCTATAAAAGAAAGAAAAGAGTGGACAAAAGAAAGGTCAATTTCGTACGGCATAGTAGTAGTAGTAGTAGTAGTAGTAGTAGTAGTAGTAGTAGAGTAGTTGTTGTTGTTGTTGGTGGTGGTGGTGGTGATGATGATGAAGCGGATAGAGCCAGCCAGTCTCCGCCACGCCCAAAGTCTCATTAACGTTGGTCTCATAGTACCCACGGCGCCCCACCTCCACCTGGCAACCTGCAAAACGAGTTCAAAATGACCCTGAGTGATCCTCCCAAAGCCTTACCTCTGATGATCCTCCGAAGTCACGTGGCTCGTCCCCTCTACGGCAGCTCCTGGGGTGTGACGCGACGGGGCAAAATGCGACAGAAAAACAAATCAAAACAAAACAAAAATAAAAACAATAGCCAAGGTTGTGTTTTTTAGAAGTGGTAAACAAAGCAGATCGATGTTTTGTGGTCATAGTAGATTTGAGAGGCTGGTTAGGCAGGTGCTCTTAACCCTTCACTGGCCCTTTCCCAACGTTCTCCTCTGGTGTATAGTGTGAGTGCCATCACGATAGCTATATACAAGGTGTTAGATAAATTCATGGATAGTGGGGTTAGGCTTACAGGAGCTGTCTTGTATATAAACTAGAGAGAGAGAGAGAGAGAGAGAGAGAGAGAGAGAGAGAGAGAGAGAGAGAGAGAGAGAGAGAGAGAGTGGTCAGCATTGGCATTGGGTTTTCCCTCTAAATCTTTCCACCTTTCACTTCTCCGAAATCCCTATTCAGCTTCCTTCCCCTTCCTGTTCTATATTTCGTTCATGCCTATCCCCCCCCCCCTCTCTCTCTCTCTCTCTCTGTGCCTATTCACTTATTCAGTCTTGTAGGAAGGAGTCAAGGTCGCAAGTCTAGGTATGAAGGTCTAGGAAGTTTCACTCTTGGGTACGAGTCGAGCGCGCTAGCCACTGCACCACGGGATGTTTTTTTTTTTTTTTTGTGTGTGTGTGTATGTTCAAAATCTTCATCTCATCTTCCCTTCTTCTCTTCTTCTTCTTCTTTTTCTTCTTCTTCTTCTTCTTCTTCTTCCTCTTCTGCTTCTTCTTCTCCTCTCGTCCTCCTGGAAGCCTTGAATCTCCTAGGGCAGGCGAGGCGAGGCGTGGCGTCAAGGGCTAACTTACGTAACATTCACACGGCTACTATACAGGTTTTTCTCGCCCCTTGTGTGTGTGTGTACGTGTGTGTGTGTGTGTGTGTGTGGTGAAAATGGTGCAGCGTTTGTCTCTGCTACACCTTGCGTCTCTTCCATTAAGATGCTGAGGAGGAGGAGGAAGAAGAAGAAAGGAAGGGGAAATGCGTTAATATATATACATTCATTTCTCTTCTGTCTTCTTCTTTCCGTTTATTTTTCTTGACGGAGTGTTTGGCGGGCTTTTTCGCTTCTTCTTTGCCCTGATCAGTTGCTTCCTTCACTGTAAAAGAAAAGGTAATAGAAATGCGTTGATGTATACAGGTAATGAATTAAGGGGAAATGGCGTTCATAATAGCATGTATATATTGTGGATTTTTTATTTTTTATTTTAGTTTCGTCATCTGTGAGTTATATGGGGATGAGATCTCGTTTTTGTTCTTTTTTTTGTTATCCTTGTTCATTTTCTTCTGTTTCTGCTTTTTTTACTTCTTTTTCTTCTACTTCTTCTTCTTCTTTTTCTTCCTCTTCTTTTTCTGATTTTTCTCATCTTTTTTCTTTTTTTCTTCTTTTTCAATTCTTTTTTTTCTTCTTCATCGTCTTCTTCTTTTCTTCCTTTTCTTGGATTCTCATGTGTGTTAACTGTTAACCAATACAAACACTGACAAAACAAGAAAAGAAAAAAAAAGAAAGAAAAATATCAAGAATAGAAATTGATGGGATGTGAATGCCCCGAGTTTTGTTTCGGAAAGCCAACCAACAAACAAACATGCACACACAAAGAAAGAAACGAGAAAAATAAAGTAGAAAATGATGAAGACCAATTTAAACAAATATTGGGAAGTGGATGACCTAACTTCTACTTCGGTAAAAAAAAAAAAAAAAAACACGAATAAAAAAAACAGGCTAAGAAATGTTTTTTTTTTTTCGTTTTTATTATTTTTATTTTTTAGTGGTTGGCTTTGGACCGGATGTACGGTTGAGTTAGTGAAGCAGTGCTTGAGTGAGTAGGGAAATATGTATTTTATTCAAATAACTAAAAATATAATGAATGTGAAGTACAAATTGGCCTTTTTAAATGTTAACATTCTCTCTCTCTCTCTCTCTCTCTCTCTCTCTCTCTCTCTCTCACACACACACACACACACACACACACACACACACACACACACACATCTATATGGCTACACCGCTCCGATAGCTCAGTCGGTTGAAGCGCTGCTCTGCCAGGCTTCGCAGCGTGGCAAGCAGGGGTCGCGAGCCCCGCTCAGCTGTGAGAGTGGTTATTGTCCCCCCTTGAGCAAAGGGTGGGGTGTGTGGTGTGTGAGGTCCTGGCAGTACCCTGAGATCAACTAATGAACTAGCTTGCTCTAATCGTCATGCACTCAGTGTACTTGCTGGCGATTGCGAGTCCAACTCGTGATCAGGCCGTGGTGAAATACACACACACACACACACACACACACACACACACATATATATATATATATATATATATATATATATATATATATATATATATATATATATATATATATATATATATATATATTGATTGATTGATAGTTTATTGTTGCAAGTAAAACAACAAAGGAGAAGGGAGGAGCATGCCATCCCAACCCCCAGGCAGTACAGAGTGTGATTATACAACTATGGATACATGTGTAAGTAGCACCAGGAAACTAAAAAGATACAATGGTGGGGGACAAGTGCTAAAAAAATAAAGGCCTTGATTTAGTCAAGGGAGCAGACATAAGGGACTGTTCATATGGACTACAATCTAGGGGCAAATGCAGGCTACTCACTAAGCACAGTTGAAAGAACATTATTGTTAATGAACCAGCCCACCAGCCCAGGCAGGTCCCAGTGGCCCTGTGGGCGGTAGGCACTAATAGCAGAACATTGCAGGACATAGTGTTTGAGCGTGTGACCCCCTGGCTTGGCACAAGCGGCAAGGTACAGGGTCAGCCCCATTGACCTCCCAGTAATATTTATAGCCCAGCCTCAGCCGCATCACCACCAGATCATAGGATGCACTATAAGCCTACCATAAGTGTGGGTGCAGATACTTGATACCTGGGCACAGTGAATGCTGGAGGGACTACCATCCTGACACCTCAAGGCAAGCTGATTGGTAACAGACTCACTAACAAGGGATCTTAGTCTATTCTTAACATAATTATAGGTGTATTCAACACCTGGGTGTACATTGAGATCATCAGAGGCAGCACGAGCAAGTCTGTCTGCCTTTTCATTATGGGGCAGCCCAACATGTGAGGGCACCCAGATGAAGTGTGCAGTAGCACCACAGCGCTCCAGCAGGCTAAGGGCACTAAGGCACTTATTGACTCTATCACAGTCAGAAGGGGAGGAGGACATATATATATATATATATATCTATATATATATATATATATATATATATATATATATATATATATATATATATATATATATATATATATATATATGTATACATTTAATTTCTTTATAGACGTGGTCGTTGTTTACATGGTGGGCTGCGCGTGAGGGTCTGCTGTCCCTGGCCTAGGAACAACAACACCGCCAGCCTGGCCAGCCTGACAGGCCCGAGGACCCGGCCACGGAGGCGCAGGGGGCGGGGGGCGGAGCGGAGGACCAGCCTGCAGCAGCACAGCAGCGGGCACACGCCAGGCGCCGCGGCGGGCCCCGGGCTGGCCATGGCCTCAGAGGGCGCGGGGGAGCCCCAGGGCGGCTCGCCCATCGGGAACCTGCTGTGCGGCTCCTGGGAGCTGGCGCAGGTACGGTGACGCCGGGTGGCGGGGAGGAGGATGGAGCAGTGATCACAATGGTCCAGGGATTCGTGGCCAGGCTCAGGGCTTTCTCATACTCACAGATGATGTTCTGGAAGAGGCCTAAGCCTGTGGCTCCAGTTCAAAAGCCTGGCTGTTTTCAATGTGTTGGCTGCGTGTGGCTGTTATGTGTGCCATATAGTTAAATCTTAGTTCCTGGCCCTTTATCAAGGCTTGATTCAAATTTTAACAGTTTCGGCATTTACCGCCCACCCCGGCAAATCATTCCAGTTCTTTACGACCCTGTTTGAAAAAGCATAGGCCACTTCCTGGTGTTGAGTCTTGATCTTGCCTTAAATATCTTCTTTGCGTTTCCTCTGGTTATTTCGTTCTCCCTCATCTTGGAAATTCCTCATGTGCATTCTTGACCATATTTCTGTGTTATAATCATGTATGCTTTAATTAGGTCACCTCTGGATCTCCTGTAAGCCAGGGTAGGCAGGTCCAGGTTCTTCAATCATTCTTCGTAGGGAAAGTCTTTTAAATGTGGTACCATTTTGGTAGCACAACGCTGAACATTTTCTAAGGCTTCTATGTCCTTTATCATGTGAGGACACCAGATCTGGTTAGCTTACTTCAGATGTGGCCTCACCAGAGCAGTGTTCAAAGCCTTGAAGATGGTAGGGTCCAGATATATAAATGTTCTGATTAGTCCCACAATTCTGTTAGCCTTGTTAATCTTCTCGGCTAAACGGTCAGAGAATGTCGGTTTGTTTTGTTTGTATGCTTAGGACGATTATCGCTGTTGAAAATTTACTTTACTACACTCCCATACGACCTCTGCGTGTAACGAAACATGCGAGAAATTAATCCAGACAAGGAAAGGTTTTGCCGGCGCTGGGGATCAAACCCGTGACCAGCCCAGCAAGACGGGAGAGCCACTCATTAACCAGTCGGCCAAAGAGGTACCCCCCTTGCAGAGTGAGTTATGGGAGGCTCGCCCTTCAGGCAAGTCGCTGCACTACAAATTCACTTCGGTGGTTGACACTAACAACTTCCCTTAACTTGGTGGGGTTAGGTTTCAATATCAATATTAGTTTCCTCATGTATTTTCATGCTTAGGACAGTAGCTGATCTCCATTGAAAATGCTTTCTCTTGTTTCAGTCCAGAATTACACCCAACTCACTTAGGTGGTTGACACTATTAACTTTATTTTATTTGGTGGAGTTGGATTTCAATACTATTTGGGGTCAAGTTCCTTTTTTTTTAGGAGTTTGGTTGCTATGGAAACTCAAGGACAGCTCTATCACACGTATGGTCTTTCTTATTTCATTCTTCCCGCAGAAAATCCTTGAAAACCTGAGCTTCTACGAGGTGGCCAAGCTGAGGCTGGTGTGTCGCACCTGGGCCGATGTCGGGGAGATGATCTTGGCCAAGCGGCGGCCCCTGCACTACCTCACCACCCACCCCCACTGCATCCCCACCACGCTCGGAAAGGTGCATGTGTGTAGGTGTGTCTGTATGCAGGTGTAGGTGTGTAGGTTGTCTGTATCTACGTGTATGTGTATGTGTATGCTGTATGTATACTCTATGTCTATACTCTCTTTTGAAGGGGCAGTGATTAGCAGGGTTTATTTTCTCATTTATTTTTTTGCCCTTGAACTGCTTCCTTTACTGTAAAAAAAAAGGGTGTCGTTATGTATGTGTAGGTGTGTTTGTCTATATGTGTGTGTGTGTATTGGTTTATATAGGTATTTGTGTGTGTCTGATTGTAAGTATGTGTGTGTGTGTGTAAAGCTTGTCCTGGTATTGTTCATGTGTGTGGGTTCAAATGCTTCTTCTTCCTCTTCTATTCATTTAACATCCTTATACAGTCATCCCTCAAATAGTACGGGGGTTAGGGACCCAGGATCCCCGTACTATTCGAAAATCCGTATAAAATTAGTGCCCCCCTTAGAAACACTCCTGGGCTGTGTTTGAGAGGGGGAATCGGGACTCTCGGAACATCCCGAGTGCTCTCAAACGCGTGACACAGCAGCACTAGTTGCCAACTCGGCACGTCTGCTGGCTCCCGGCTTTGAGAGGTGGAGCGCCTTTGTGCTGTGATGACGTCAGCGGCAATTATGGCGGCCCAAACAAACACATATAAGTGTTTCCATTGCATTTCACCTCTCTGTGCCACCATAACCACTACAGCTTCCTTTTCATCTTCTGTTGTAAGGAGTTCGTCAGCCAGGACAGCTAGTAATGCATGTTAAATGTCGCCAGGAAGATCAGCGTATGCCATTTTGCTGCGAGTGAGACGCCGTTACCATAGCAACGACGAGGCTTAGTAAAAGGACGTCCTTTATCTCCACTCTTGCAGCACTCTTGGAGCACTGGCAGTTACTGCACGCAAGAATTTCTTTTACACTATGATTTTCAGGGTGTTGGCCCTGAGGAAGTAAGCCGTTTCAAAGGCTGTAGTTGGGACCGAAAGGGAAAACTACCTCCCGAACCAAGACCAAGGGAGAAATCTCAGGCCACTTGTGTCATCAAGATCAAGATCATAGATACAGTGAACGCTTCTCTCATTCACGTGTTATGTTCTCCTTACGTCAACGTAACTCATCCCTAAACATAATTTCTCCTAAATCTGAATTCTTCTGCAAGGTGAACACCTATCTCGAATGCTTTGGGGTGCTTTCAGCTGGTGTTTTGGTAGAACAGTGTTACCACTCACGCCATGGCTACTTGGTGCGACGAGCAGGAAATTTAGAAATCCTAAAAAAATTCTTCCATGAAAATCCGTATAAAACCGAAACTGTACTATTTGAGGGACGACTGTATTCCCTTGTGGGGTTGAACGATGGGGTCAAGTGATTGGCAGAATGTTGGGTATGTGTGTATAAAGATATGAAATTGATCATGTTAGTATCTGAGAGATGAAGTTTAATTTCTCTTATAATCCTAATACCACACTTGACTGGAATTAGAGTAACAGTATTTTGTTTTATATGCGTGGAAACAGCTAAAGGGCATAACGAACAGAAAATAAAAGCCTGCCAAGCCACCAAGTTGCAGCAAACCTGGTGCCAGTTGTGGTAATGCTCTACGTCTTCCTTTCAGGTTGCCCTGGCGGAAACATCAGCTGTCTCCCTATTCGATGGGTTCTTTTCACACATAGTGAGCAAGCCGAGGTACTGCCTGGCCTTTTGCAATGCCAATTGGCTCAGCAGGACAGATGTCTTTGAAACCACTGACAAATCAGGAAAGAAGGGTGAGTGGAGGGTTCTGTGGGTCTGATGGTGAAGGTTCTGTGGGTCTGGTGAATGTGAAAGTTCTGTGGGTCTGGTGAATGTGAAGGGTTATGTGGGTCTGATGGTGAAGGATCTGTGGGTCTGGTGAATGTGAAAGGTTCTGTGGGTCTGATGGTGAAGGTTCTGTGGGCTTGGTGAATGTGAAAATTCTGCGGGTCTGATGAAGGTTTTGTGGATCTGGTGAATGTGCTGTGGATTTGGTTAAGGTTCTGTGGGCCTGATGAAGGTTCTTTGGGTTTGTGGGATGTGCTGTGGGTTTGGTTATGGTTCTGTGGGTCTGGTTAAGGTTTGAGAGTGATCTATTGGCATTCCCTGTGCAGATTTTACTCGTCAAATATAATAGTATGTTTAAAAGCATAAATGTATGCATTATGTTCCATAAAGTTATGTGATATTCCTATCCTTCATTGTTTTGTGGGCAGTCTGTTATTGGCAAGTGTGGGGAATTTCTTGGGGATCAAATATAATTATGCCTACCACTACAACGTAATGTGAACAACAGCTTTTCTCCCCTGCTCCCCACAGTTCCCCTCACCCTTGCTGAGTACCTTCACAAGGCTCTGCCACCGTCATGTGAGCTGGGAGTGATATTGGCCACAGGCATCATCGGCACTGTGGAGACGGCCTATCAGGGGAACTGGCTGGAGCGTGCACAGACCTTGAACCAAGAGATATTCGACTTCCTTGAAGGCGCTGAGGATGAGGATGCAACCCAGGGTCAGCCCTCCAAGCGCATTCGGAGGGAGAATGAAAACAGGAACAAGGAAGAGGCCGAGAAAAAGACCAAAAAGATGTTAAAGCCCTGGAAATCCAATGTGGGGTACAGCATCGAGGTGGAGCAGTACAGCCCGTTCATGTTGGAGGCTGACGCTGTCTCCATCCTCACCATTCCCTACCACCCGGGCGTCAGGGTCAACTTCTTCAACATCTCGTCGCAGAAGTTTTACTCAGATTTTGTGAGTCTTGCCTTGCAGAGCTGTTGAATCCTCTTGTTTGTGGTCTGTTTGCTCTTTTGAATAAGAGTGTCACAGAGAAAATTTCCATGTCTGATTAACAAAAATACTTCATGCTTGAGAAGTTTATTTATTTATTTATTTATTTTTTTTATTGCCAAAATGCACTCAGTAGACATAATGAAATATGTCTGAACACTTAAATTAGTCACTTCTTAGCATCCCAACCCTTTTTCCTTTCAGCGTGGAGGCAGAGCATCGGCCAAGAAGAACCTTGTGATATCTGAGAAGGAGTTCAATGAGATGTTATCCCTGTCTGCCAATGAACACATGACTGCCCTCCTCCTCTTTGAGACCTGCTATGACAACGACTTCACTAATGGATTTGTCAAGGCAGCTCTGAACAGGTGTGTTCATTAGGGAATGCATGATGTTTTAACATATAGGATAATAGAACACTTCCATCGTTTAATCTTTTGATGTTAGGGGCCACAAGGAACACTTGAGAGGTTTGTAAGGAAGTCATATCAGCAGTGATGGACCAGGATTTTTTTTCTACTATCCTTGAAATAAAGAAAATAGAGGATGGAAACTGGAGTATCAGAAGAATGACTGACACTGACAAGCCTATATGGAGTCTTTCAGTGGGAGTAGTGTGGGAGAGGCTACCACAGATAG
Organism: Eriocheir sinensis; assembly: GCF_024679095.1. Lineage (NCBI taxonomy): Eukaryota > Metazoa > Arthropoda > Malacostraca > Decapoda > Varunidae > Eriocheir > Eriocheir sinensis. Next base: position 68,566 of record NW_026111684.1, read on the forward strand.
ACCAGTTGTGCTAAAATATAGCCTTGTCAAAAATGTATAGGCTGCCTGGCAAAGTTCTAAGTCTGATTGGTTACAGACAATAATATATAGATAAGTAACAACAGTAATGATAGCAATACTTGATAATACTTTGCACTCTACAGGGAGGATTACAAGGTGGCTCTGGGCGGTGGTGTGGCTGACGCATTCCAGACTGGACGCTCCGGGAAGTTTGCCCCTGTCACGGACCAGATCTTTGGGGTGGCGGTGAGCGGCCCCAACATTATGGCAGCCTCTGTAGTGATCCCTGAGAATGTTGACAATCCAAGGCACCTCGGACGCTACATGAAGATGGTGGGTGGTCAACAGCGTCGGTCTGTCATGCAAGTTGTGGTAGTTATAGTAGTAGTAGCAGTTGTACCTAAAGGGATATCACTGTTAAAGTTGGCTTCTTCCTCTGCAGCTAAAGTCTTGTGAATTCCCGGAGAGGCAAAGCGTGGCCTTCATGTTTACTTGCTGTGGCCGAGGTCACAGCTCCTGGCAGCCCATCCCAAACTTCAAGTGAGTGAGCTGCTCTTGTTTACTACCCCTGTGTTGGATGTTTGTCTTGTTTACTTTGTTGTGTTGATGTGCTTTCATGTATGAGAACTTATACCAATATTGCCTACATCTACTCCTCTGAACAAATATAAAAATGTAATTTGAAAATAAGTGGCATCATGATTAGGCCACCTCATGAAGGCAGGGTAGGACTTGTCCACCACAAGCAGTGAGGTGCAGCTAGCTCTCCAAGACTGATGCTTAATGTTGCACAGTGTGGCAGTCGGACAAGTGCTTGTGACCTTATTGGTAGTGGTAGTCCCACTGCACAAATCAAAGCAAAGAATAACTCCCCTTCAACCCCTAAACAGCTATGAGAATGTGGAGTCCAAGGCATTCAGGAAAGTCTTCCCGAACACTCCAATCTTTGGGTTCTTTGGCCGTGGGGAGCTCGGCATCACATACCTCCCCAGGTTTCCGGAGGGTGAAGAGACGGCACCAGTCAAGAGGAAAAAAAAGCCCTTCCATCAGTTCTCCACCATCATCGTACTTCTCTCATTCCTATGATTCTTCCATTATTATGCATGTGCTTGTTATGGTACAAATGCCTCTTTGTTAATATTAGCAACATTTTTGGAGACTTTTTTATTGTGTTAAAAAGATATTTTGGGGACCATTCAAGTGACAAAAGGTGCAGGATGTCCTTGTGTCTCTTTATTGAGAAGTCTTGCAGAATTGCCTTGTACTGTGGGAGGCACTGTTTCCTTATAGAAGAAATGTAGGGGCAAGGTAAAAATTGATATGACTATAAAACAAATTGTACATAAAAGTTAATTCATTATCATTTCATATGTCTTGACAATATACGATTTTGGCTTCTCTGTCCAGTCCAATCCAGTCGTAGGCGTGGCATAAGCCTTTGTAATGGCTCCCACTGTGAAGTCCTTGTGGGTAAATGTTTATTCTTCCTTTCCTGTTCTTTTGCTTTTTCTCTTTGCCTTTTCCTGGATTTCACTTGTATGTTCTTGTTTCTTTTTCTGGTATTCCACAGTCTTTTCACATTTTTTTTTCTGGTTTCTAATTCTTCAATTGTCACTCTGTCAAATGCTAATATATTACCAAGCTCTCTATTCCTGCTTTCTATTTCTTGTATGGAGTTAAATTCAACTTTGTCATTATATTTATGACAGTCTAATAGAATGTGTTCTAGTGTTTCAGTTTCATAACCACAGCTTCCTTCTCTGTTATCAAACCAACTCTCTTCATTCTTTTTAAATTTCTCATATATACTTTGGGTTGACTTTTGCTGTGCTTCTTCTGCCCACTTCGAAGCGTCCAATCCATGGATTTTATCTATTACATTATTCTTTGTAATGGTTTTCATGTCTTGTCATGTTTAGCTCTGTCATATATTTCCTTAAAATTTTCATCCATTTTCATGTGCAAAATATAGAATCGGTATGGTAAATTTATCATTTATAAAGCCAAAATTATGATTCTGAAGTCTATGATTTCATATGTTATGAATGAAAATAGAAGTGTTGAGCCATTACATCCTTGTTTGATTCCATTTTTAATGCCAATAGTTGTTTGCTCATCCCCATTTATGCACAGGTCTGTCCGGTCAGCAGTGTATATTTTAGCTATAATATTTACTATTTTGGGGTGTACACTGTGTGCCATTAAGGTTTTGGTTAAGCTTGCTCCATGCATCCCAGTAAACAAGGACCATCAGTGGTGGAGTTGACGCTGCTGTGGTTTGCAAGTTCGATAAACATTAGTTAATTAGTGTTCAGATGCAGTAAAGGTTATCATAAAACAATGGTCTTCAGATATAGATATATTTTGTTATATATGTTTGTATGTAAACAAAAAACTGGCAACTGTACAATACCAGCAACCAACAATATACATCACATGAAGCTCTCATTCATAACTGACATACTGAGCCTCAGCGAAGTGTTAACATGACTTGTTTGTCACCGCCCAGGCCGTCATGTTGTGGGCACAAAACATAAGGATGCACTGTTCCTGTCTCACCAACCAGGATGTTCTAACATCTGGCAGGATGACATGTTGCAGAGAACAAGTAACAAAACTTTGTAACCTTAAACAGCTGCCCTTCATGCCTGGCTCAGTGGGTGGTGGGTTATGTGAGGGCCGACACTAATGTTTGTTTGCATTGTGATACAATGAGGTGGATGGGTGAGGTAACTGCTTTATAGTGCTTAGATTATGTAAATAAAACCATTGCTGTCATCATCATCACCGCTAATCCATTCTTTCAAGACCCACAATACAGACAAAACTAACTGGGTGTGGGAAGGGTTCTGTAGAAAATGCACTGATTAGGACAAAGAGGTGCTGGAATCACCTTCTGCTAATACATAACCTTTGTGAGGGAATATTATTGGCCTCTCACAGTGGGGCATCAGTTAAGCAACACAGCACCAAGGTCTCATGCCTGGAGAACTCAAAAAACAAGTGGTGTCTAAAGTAGGACAAGTGTGAAAGACAAGGATGAGGTGGTTGAAGAGTTCATGAGTCAATAAAGGAGTAGATGCAAGAGGGAGGCCACCCATGAGATGGCACAGTCACAGCCACCATTGTAAGGGAATTCCTGAAGGGAACTTGGAGGCAGACGGAGATGACAAATTCATCATATAGAGGCTGCTCAAATGGATGCCGTCCCATGAACAGCTGCTCTTTTATCCAAGACATTCCTAAAGGGGACAGTGTTGCAATAACTAGCCCTGAGAGGAAGCAGTCTGCCTCAGTGTGTGTGTCAATAGTTTGGTCACCCTCTGTAATAAGACAATACATTTCATGTTCATCTTAATCATTCTCTGTCATCGTCAATGTAAGTTTGCTGTAAATAACTCATTATTTTTTTCTGTATAAGGACTACAAATTCATAAGTATAATTATCTCTAATTGTAATAAATGTACTACTGGCTAATAAAGTTTTGATCTCAAAAGCTGACACTGGTGGATGATTAGCATGATAAGGGTTCAGTAAAGGCCATTATGATCACCTGACAACAAATTCTATGAATGAACTGCAGAGATTGATTACTGTCTTTCTGCCAGGCAGCAAAGACTGCTGCTAAATAACCAAGGAAACAGAGCAGCACTTACCATTAATGGCACTCACTTTTTTTTTTGCTGGTAATGCAAGAGTATTCCTTGGTGCAGGACAAGAAAATTCCAGAGGTTTGGAAGAAAATGATGGGCAGCAAAAAGGTACAAATGGGATCTGTTTTTATAGTAACTACTACCCAGCATGTAGGAAACTCCATGATGATGATGATGATAATGATAATATTTGGGTCCCTACACTTAAAACAAATTTGAAACAAGTGTAATCATATTTAGATTTGTGTAAAAACTTAATAATGTCTCACAAACACATCAGTCATGTACAGCACAATTCTCTGCTAACAGTAATATAACATTTCAGCCAGACAGCGACCTAATGTGTGTTATCACTAGTACTCTTGGATGACAATGTTATAAACTCAAGTATATACAAAAATTACCACCGGCACACCTGAAGTTGTGTGTCATTTCTCCACATGTAAAGTAGAAATGCAAAATTCTCCATACCGTATAGATTCATCTCTCCCCCTACACACTTAGGAATGGGCGTGTCCCTCGCAGCAGCAGGGATGGGTGTGTCCCTCACAGCTGGAGTCCCTCGTAGCTGGGGCCCTCACTTGGAGGCTCCTGCTGCCGGAGCTGCAGGTGGGTGAGTGTGTTGGTCAGGTGGCGGGAGATCTGGTCCGTTTCCTCGGTGGTCTCCAGGTTGGCCAGGTCCTCCTTCACTTTACTGATCAGCTGGTTCAGCATTGCCACGGTGACCTGTGTGTGCACCGTCTCTCTTAAAACACTGCACATAATATCTAATAAATTTAAATCACAAGGTTTGAGGATTTTCATTATTTCTACATACAGTGAGGACAGTGAAGTTGATTTTTAGACAATATTCCAGCCACTATTTTACTAAGACATTACATAATGAAGACAAGAACAATTTCTAGTTATCTTTCCTAAGGCTTCTCAGGCCTCTAAGCCAAGACGATTCCATTGCTATGCGTACCTGAGAGTTGCCTTTCTCATAGAAGTAAATGTAGTGGTTGAGGAGTTCCACAAAGAGCTGGATCTGTGTGGAGGGATCCATGCACTGGTTGGCAATGCGGACGGCCTTCTTTAGGCACTCCAAGACTCGCTTCTCATCATGAAGCTGAAAATAACAAATTGATTATGAGTGATTTCACTACCATGCAAACATTTTTTGCATACAACTTTTCTATTTACTTTTCTGCTTCATATTCTTTAACCATTCCACCCACCTCCTCCTTGTTGCTGAGCTGGGAGCGGGCTGACCAGAAGAGGTGAGAGCAGGTGGTCACCCCACGTGCCTGGTCAGGCTTCTTGAGCAGCTTGGAGGCTGCCAGAGCACACTGGGTCCGCAGAGGCTCGTGGTTCTCCTCGCTGAAGCAGGTGGTCTGCTGGAAGGTGCCCATGATGAGGGTCATAGCTGCCAGCTGTGCCTTGCTGTCACTGATCTCGTCCTCATACAGGGAGAAGGCCTGGTGGGGGAAGAAGACGTGGACATTGCTGCAGGGTTCTCGGGAGCCACTAGCAGGACAGTAGATCCTCAGTTTATGTAACAAGATTATTATTTGAAGACTTTCTATTTAGCAAGAGACCTGAATTTGCTCGCCAAAGAAATATAAAGAATATAAAGCAAACAAACTCCCTTAATAAGTGTTCCACCAAAGACTCACCTGTGACATGAACTCATAAGCGACTGTTTCATGGTTTTCAAAGTCAATCCTGTCAATGGCGAGGGCACCCTGCAGGAAGAGTCTGAGAGGCAGCTCAGCGTACTCGGCCTTGACCAGCGCCGTGATGGTCTGGTGGCAGAACTGGAAGATTTTGTGCACCTTCTTGCTCCACTTGTCATCCTGGGGAACACAGCCAGGGATGGAGTGAAAACAAGAATTGTGTATTCAAATACGAACATGAATTCGAATACACTGTAATGGTTCTAATTTGAATACAAAGACAAATACATCTTGAAAGTTTTCATGAATACATTCATGAATACTTTTCATTGAAAAATACCTTCCTGATGTAACTGGGTATAGCAGTTATAAAGTTATGCAACAGTAAAATGAGCTCATGACCAATGACTTGTGACGGGCCAGTATTCAGTACAGGGATATCCTAAAATACGGCTGGTATTTCTGATAATAAATTTTGAAGTATTCGTGAGATTAATCGCAGAATACGAATACTTTTCTCTTATATTCAAATATGAATCAGAATACTTTGATATCTATTAATAATTATTCTAATACAAATACAAATACACCCGAATATGGAGTATGAATGTATTCAATTACGAATACCCCATCCCTGAACACAACACAGGCCACTGAGGAGAGAGTTGTTTCCTCTTGAGTGTGAGTGTGAGAAACATGATATTTTTTCAGCACTGGGCATTAGAGAGGTTGAGGAAATGGACAGAACTGGTTGTAAGCGTATCACCGACCATCTAACCTAACAAAAAATCATCCCCCTTCCCACACACCCACAGCTTACCACATCCCTCTCCTGGTGGTACTTGAAGGCCAGCTGGTAGGCCTGGAAGACAAGGGGCGGCAGTGTGTACAGCACTCGCTTGTTGCCCCCGGCGCCCAGGTGCTTGCGGGCGGTGGTCAGGATGAGGTACTGCTGGTCGCTGCTTGAAGACTTGAACAGATGGATGAATCTGGGGGGTGAGAGGCATTAGCTGGAGTGTCTGTGAGTTAGCTTGAGGAATATAGACAACAAAGGAAAGGCATTAGCTGGGGTGTCTGAAGCTTAACCCTTTGACTGCAGATTTCCTACCAGAAGACATCACCAAGCTACAGGAATGGAACAAAAAGTGGCTGCTACAATTCAATGAAGAGAAATGTAAAGTCATGCACCTTGGGAGGGGAAATCCAGCATACCAGTACCACATAGGAAACACTCCACAATCCACCACAGAGGCAGAGAAAGACATGGGAGTATATGTTACCAGGCTACCAGTGAAAGACAAATCTGTGCCAATCGCAGCAGACAGGTTAAAAGTGTTAGCTAGAAACATCTTGGGCTGAAGGATGTTAGTTGGAGAAGAGTGAACTGAGTGAATGAGTTAGCTTGAGGAATATAAACAAAGAAAGGCATTAGCTGGGATGTCTAAAGCTTAAAAGTGTCAGTTAGAGACATTAAGGCCAAAGGATGTTGGCTGGAGAAGAATGAACTGAATGTTTGGCATTAGCTAGAAGAAATTTTGTGGGATACATAATGTGGAAAGATGGAAAATGTTAGCTGTTCAGTATCACATATTCTCCCCCCTTCTCTTGTTGCGGTGCCTGTTAATGATTATACTTTTGCAGTCTTCAGAAAACAAAACAAAAATCAAGGAAACAGAAGGACATATAGTGGTTTTGTCATGCAAGGAAGAACGATATGACTTTTCCTGCTTTGGTGTTGTCCTAGTGGGAGAGTAGGACATTTTTTAACATTAAAGGAGATAGATCAAAAGCAAGATTATAGTAGCTGCTTTGTGTCCCCCGTGTGTTGTGAGCCCTACCTGGCCAGCAGCCCCTGTTCCTCCGCCAGGTCCTCAGGGTCAGGCTCCACTAGGGGTTGGTCTGTCTGGTCACAAATCATCGAGGCCACCATGGACAGCACTGCATCCACCTGGCGGGAGGGGGAGGGGAGTCAACACCTGGACTAGGACTCAGGACCAGTGTTGCCAAATTATCGTACTCATCGCATTGCATTTTCGTAGTTTCTGACCGATAACTACAGCAAAAAACACTAAAAACATCAATGAATAACAGTTGTAACACTGACTTTAATTTCTATCGTTATTTGTGTGGTTATGACAGTCTTGGAGCCTAAAAATGATAAATGCAATGTTCAGAGTACAGGTAACTCGATTTACGCTAGTATTGTGTCCTTGAAGAGGTCGCATAAATCAAAAACAATGTAAATCAAACAAGAGGTAAGTTTCTATCTGAAAGTAAATATTAACTTCATTTAGTGGAGAGAGAGAGAGAGAGAGAGAGAGAGAGAGAGAGAGAGAGAGAGAGAGAGAGAGAGAGAGAGAGAGAGAGAGAGAGAGAGAGAGAGAGAGAGAGAGAGAGAGAGAGAGAGAGAGAGAGAGAGAGAGAGAGAGAGAGAGAGAGAGAGAGAGAGAGAGAGATTTACATAGATTTACATAGAAAATCAGACCACACAGACCCCATGGTCCAGACTTGGTGGTCTGTCCTTAAACCTAAGTGATTTTACATTAATCAGAAGACTCCAAAACGTTGCATTTCTACTCTAGTTGATATTAAGTTGAAGGAAGTGACGGTCGAGCTTATTTTTGAAGGAGTCAATCGTGTTACACTGGACCACTGATGATGGGAGCTTATTCCATTCTCGCACTACAACGTTGGTGAAGAAAAATTTGGTGCAGTCTGAATTTACTTGTCTACATCTGAGTTTTACGCCATTGTTCCTCGTGCGCAAAGTGTCATCGATCATAAACAATGTTGATCTGTCTACATTCGTGAAACCATTAAGTATTTTAAAACATTCGATCAGTTTTCCTCGGAGGCGTTTCTCAAGAGAGAACATGTTAAGGGTAGAAAGCCTTTCTTCGTAGGATTTGTTGCGCAAGGAAGGGATAATTTTCAAGTTCTGACGCTGAACACCTTCTAATTTAGCAATATCCTTTGCATGGTGGGGAGACCAAAACTGTACCGCATATTCCAAGTGGGGTCTGACTAAACTGTTGTAGAGCGGAGTATTACATCTTTATTCTTAAATAAAAGTTTCTTTAATGAAGCCCAACATTCTGTTCGCTTTATTTGCTGCATCGATGCATTGCTGTGAGAATTTGAGGTTTGACGCGATTTTGACCCCCAAGTCCTTGACGCATTGAACGCTTTTGAGTTTAACGCCGCATTTCGTAATCAAACTTTTTATTCCTCGTTCCAACTTGAAGGACCTGGCACTTGTCTACGTTAAAGGGCATCTCCCATCTATCCGACTGTTGAAATTTTGTGCAAATCCTCTTGGAGGCTTTGCCTGTCTTCGCCAGTGAGAACCGAGTTACCAATCTTTGTGTCGCCTTGCAAATTTACTAATGCGGTTATTGAGTCCAACATCCACGTCGTTGATGTAAATAATGAAGAGCACTGGGCCAAGAACCGAGCCCTGAGGGACGCCACTAGTGACAGGCGCCCACTCTGAGTTAAATCAATCACTACTTTGTTGTCTGTTGCTCAACCAATTCGCGATCCATTGGTTTACCTGACCGTCAATACCTATTTGTTTTAATTTGTAAAGTAATTTATGATGCGGGACTTTATCAAACGCTTTCTGGAAATCAAGATAGACTACGTCCAGTGATTTGGTTACGTCATAAACAGTGAAGAGGTCGTTATAAAAGGTTAATAGATTTGATAGGCAGGATCTTTTATTTCGGAAGCCATGTTGTGAGTCCCCAATTAATGAGTGGCTTTCAAGGTAACTCACAATTTTGTCTCTAATTATGCCCTCAATGCATAATAAGAGAGAGAGAGAGAGAGAGAGAGAGAGAGAGAGAGAGAGAGAGAGAGAGAGAGAGAGAGAGAGAGAGAGAGAGAGAGAGAGAGAGAGAGAGAGAGAGAGAGAGAGAGAGAGAGAGAGAGAGAGAGAGAGAGAGAGAGAGAGAGAGAGAGAGAGAGAGAGAGAGAGAGAGAGAGAGAGAGAGAGAGAGAGAGAGAGAGAGAGAGAGAGAGAGAGAGAGAGAGAGAGAGAGAGAGAGAGAGAGAGAGAGAGAATATCCATATCACTGAGATATCCACTCAGGCACTCAGTCTCAGCCTCACTCGTGCGAGGAAGAAATGAGGGACACCATGAGCGACTGGCTAGTATTGGTACCGGTACCGAGCAGCTTGGTACCAGTACCGTACCGTTTAGCTGGTACCGTTAGTACCGGTACTGGTACCGGTACCTGCCCATCCCTATTGTTGACTAGCGTGGCAGCATGGGTACTGTATTGTTGTTCAAGTGGCGCACGGGAAGAACTGAGCTCAAGTGTGTGGCCGTGGCGCCGTGTGAGTCCAGTTGCGTGAGACATAAAATATCACGTATAAGTGAAAAAAAACGTGTAAATTAAACATTTATATGGATTTTGGACCCCGCGTTATTTAAAAAACGCGTAAACCAAACATGCGTAAATCGAGAGTTACCTGTACGGCGATTTGGCAACGCTGCTCAGGACGCAACATTTCCCAAGCCTGAGGGAACTCTGATGGCTGAGTACGGGTAATAATGAAAAAGAGCAACTGATGACAACCTTCTCTTAGAGTAAATGAAGATAATCCAACACCCAGACAAGAACTCAGGACGCAACACTTCCCAAGCCTGGAGGAATTCTGATGACTGAGTATGGGTAATAATAAAAAAAGAACAACTGATGACAACCTTCCCTTAGCCTAAATGAAAAGGAGTTAACACCAGGTGAAGAACTAATAGCTAAACCTTTCCCAGACCTAAGGGAAATCTGATGACTGAGCATAGCTGGGCACGATAACAGAAAACCTTATTTCTGATAACCGATAACTGATAATGAAAAACCTTGTCGGTGATAACTGATGTTTGTTAACTGGAGACACAAATATAGGCGATAACCAATACCTGATATAAATCCACAATTCCGATACTAGCTAGCGATAAGTCCGATAGGCGAAAACGATACTATATTGATTTTTCAAATAAAAAAAACATAGATGAATTCAAATTTTCATTATTTGTATTTTAGAAAACTTACAAAACCTGAAAACCACACGTTGACACGTACCTATGAACGGTAATACTAGACAAGCATGAAACCGGTGTTGTGTTATTTGGCGTCCCCACCGTCAAAAGCTGGCGCTTTAGTTTACAAACACTGGTCTCCCGTGAACTGCGCATGCTCAGAAAGCGTAGACCTGTACAGTCTCACAAAGCTTTTTAACCATAATTAAGAGTTGCTGGAAGGCTGAATCAAACATACAGTACCACTACCACCATCCCCGATGTTTCTAGAACGACACTCTGTACGAGTTGTATTTATATGTACAGAGTGTCGTTCTAGAAACAGCGAGGATTGTGGTACTGTCTGTCTGATTCAGCCTTCCAGCAACTCTTGATGTGTTAAAAAGCTTTGTGAGACTGTACAGGGCTACGCTTACTAGTCTGAACATGCGCAGTTCACGAGACCAGTGTTTGTAAACAAAAGCGCCAGCTTTTGACGATGGGACACCAAATAACACAACACCGGGTGCCTTCAATACCAAGGCATGCTCACAAACGAATATGGAATATCAAATTTGAGGCAGTGAATAATCATTTTTTGGGCAAAGCTAAATGATTTTTCTCTTTGATATATTGATTTTTGAGTCTAATATAAAAAATAATCTAGTGTTTTAATGTTGATGATCTAAGTATGAAATCTCTTCACTGAAGATATTTCATACCCCGAAGTTTTTTCATGCAACACCGGGCACCCGGGCCATGCATGTGCAGTAGGGAGGAGACAACGTTTTTTTCTGAGGCGGAAAAAAAGTGGCGATTATCGCTAGTTTGGTTACAAAAGTAACGAAGATACCGATATATATTTAAATAAGTTGCGGATGGCCGATAACCCGATTTTGTTATCAGCGATAAAGTATCGCGATAACTTATCGCGATAACGCCCACCTATGTGACTGAGTAATAACTGAAAAGAGCAACTGATGACCTTTTTGTGGCCAAACTGAAAACTGATGACTGAGGACTGATTGGAGGAAAACTATAATCAAGTCCAAGAAACGAAAACTCCGTGGACCAGGAAAGTCTCTCAAAAACTTCTTTAGAGGGTTACCAACTATCCACTCACCTGCTCCTGGGTGGGGACGAGCGTCTCATTATCGACAGCGTTGGTCACCAGGTAAGTGGCCAGCACCTTCCTGCCACTGTAGTCCAGGAGGGAGAGCAGCGGTGTGAAGCACTGCAGTTTCAACACAGTCAGCAGGTTGTTGTAGTTGTCAGCGGGGAGCCTCAGCAGCCGACTCAGCTCCCGGCCCAGCGCTGAGCCTGAGTGGATCCTGCAAGGGAAGGGAAGGATCAGAGGACGTGCTGCTGGTGGCGAGGAAGGAAAACACTCGGGGAGCTGAAGCAACAAAATGAGCTTCCTCTTGTTGGGGTTCACTAATGATGAGTCAAATTATGTATTGCATGATGACAATGTTAAGACCAAGTGATTTTATGTTATGTAACTTTAAGTTACCAAGTCTTGTAATCATCTGCCTGTTTACTAACATTTTTTTGTTTTCTTTCCAAGTATTTAGTGTTTCAGAGAACACATTGATGGGTGAGTTACAAATACACAAACATCTGCAGCAATAGGCCACTAGTGAGTGAATTTACAGAATATACAATTTGCTAACTGAAGGTTACTTTCAATTACAACAATAGGCATAGAAGGTCCTCATAAAGTGCATGTGTAAAAAAAATATAAATCTCACATGTAAGAAAAAAAATACTACAAAAAATAAAGAAAATACAAGAACATGAAAACTACAAGAAAATATATAAATACAAGATGATGATATATATATATATAAATATATATATATATATATATATATATATATATATATATATATATATATATATATATATATATATATATATATATATATATATATATATATATATATATATATATATATATATATATATACATATATATATATATATATATATATATATATATATATATATATATATATATATATATATATATATATATATATATATATATGAAAATCACAATATTCTCCTTGTAAACATTGAAAACATGAGCTAGTGGAGATAGAAAGCATAACATTGGACACATTACAATATGATTTACTCTTCACAGCTAAGTTTTGAAAATTCATTGGAATATACATTGAAATATACATTGAAATGCAAAGGCAACAAGGCAGATAAGAGATATGTAAATATGAAACCTGAGGAGACTGATCTAGCAGAGCAGCTCAGGCGGTAAGAGGCAGCTTGGAATACCTTTCAGTGGAGTGGCGGGAAAATTACGAGTATGGGCTAGGCTAGATGCACTTCAAAGTCAATCATTCATTCAGTCTCTATCTTCATCATTTACAGACAAGACAAGTATCACTGAATGTCCCTCAAGAGAGTCAGTATTTCCAGTAAGCTTAGATGGATGGACATATTTCTTTCCTTATCAGCAGGGTGTATAAGTTGAACATGAAGTCAGTATCATCATGACATAAAACTTTACACTTCCTCAAAATTTCATGTCGTTTTCAGCAAAGCCAGTCACAACACCAAGCTGGAAACATGGACTCCCTTGAGGCTGCCCTAAGTGTGTACTGGGCTAGGAAGGAACATGTACTAATACGTCTACACATGACCAGGGAAGACAGACTTGCTGCAGGCACATGGCAGAAACTCTCCCTCCGTCTTACCCCTGTGTCATCCTTCAGGGAAGCAAAGGTCGGAGCACGTGAGCATTGTACAGGAAAATGAAAGGAAGTTATGGGCTGATACTGCTGGTTCTCATCAGCTTTCATCATAACAGTGTAAGCTTCCCATGACATGACATATTTATGATGACATGTTAAGGGTACATCCTATTACCTTACCAAGAAGTACCTTGACTGGAATAAAGAAATACCTACTCTCTCAATTGATATTAACATTTCAAATTTCCTACGGCATAATATTACTGGTAAATGCTGCATGTGACTACCTTCCATTTTCCTCCTTTTCTTTACTTTAAATTTTCAAGAGGAGAGTTTCAAGGCACTTCAATAATCCAGAATAATAAAAAATCGCACAAAAATGGAGGCAGACCAAACATGTATAAAAATGGAGTGAAAAAAACCCAACACCACTGAGAAAAGATTACCTCATGCCCTCCTAAAAGTGCAATGGGAGCAGCTCTATCATTGCATCTGACTCCATTTTCATATGAGACAAAACAATGAAATAACAGACCTGCCTACATCACCGGCGAGGCCACAGGAGCAAGTGTGCCGTGTAACAATGCCTGATGGGTGTGTGTCAGATGGTTGTTCCTGCCACCACTGATAGGAACTCACCTTGCCTCAAAATAGTGCTCAAATGACGTTATGATAAGTGTAACATCATCTGATAAATGTTGTAATACTAGATAATAATAAAGATAAATTTTGTATATACATCATAGGTACCTTTTCCTGCATATATATATGAGATAGCACCCACCAATGGTAAAAACACTAAATAACAAGACACAGACAGACAGTAAATGACAAAGCCCTTTCTGGGTTTTTTCTATTCATAAAAATACATAAAGAGAACTAATATGAGAAAATGCATGACTGAGAAAATAAAACAATGAACACTATTAATAACATCTCAACATTCATTCATTCAAAGCTCCTTACAGAAAATCAATTCCTAAAAAAAAAAATATATATATATATATATATATATATATATATATATATATATATATATATATATATATATATATATATATATATATATATATATATATATATATATATATATATATATATATATATATATATATATATATATATATATATATATATATATATATATATATATATATATATATATATATATATATATATATATATATATATATATATATATATATATATATATATATATATATATATATATATATATATATATATATATATATATATATATATATATATATATATATATATATATATATATATATATATATATATATATAAAGAAGACCAGAAAGAATGGACAGTAAGACAGAGAGATAAAAAGGAAAGAATAAAGGCAAAAAACTAATTAATAGAACACACACACACACCGCCAACCCCAACACACACACACACACACACACACACAAACAAAAGCACCAACACCAACAAACACATCCCACAGAAACACACACCAACACAACACAAAATCAACACCTACTTCTCGATGTTGAGTTTCTGGAAGACCTCTAGCGTGTTCTCGAGCACCTTGTCCACGTAGTCAATCTGGTCGGGGTAACACTTCTGGGCCAGGTTAACGAGGGACACCTGGAGGCTCACCGTGTCCTCCATGGGCATGTCTGGGCGAGACTGTGTCGGGAAAACGGAGAAAGCAGGTCAATGGATGTCCCACTACAAACAACTTAATTACCAGTTTCTCTCAGACTGATGCATAACTGGTGCTTGTGGTGAGGTTCAATGGGGTAGGTAAGTCACCCTCCAGGGCCTCCACTCACCTTGATGACTTGGGACACCTGCTCAGAGAATATTTCAAAGAGCTTGATGTCATCGGGGATGCCGCTGCCGTCCTCCCGGTGGGCAAAGTTGGCGAGGCGGTCGATGAGCGAGATGATGATGTTTTTGACGTTGACTTCAGAGTGGAGTTCAGCGCAGGCCTTGAGGAACGCACTGAGGGTCTGCAGGTGGAACTCGTCTGGGAACACCTGCGGAGGAGAGAAAGAGGTGATGGAAGTGGTGAACATTCATGAGGAGGCTATCAAGAAGACTCATCAAGAACTAGTTAGGTCATTCTTTGGGGCATCTTTTCTTTACAGGAGAAGCATGATGCAGGCATGCTCTTGATACTCTGTTTTGTCCTTGGCCTAAAAAAAAAATAATAATAATAAATAAATAAATAAATAAAATAAATAAATAAATAAATTACCAATAACATTTTTGATTTCTTATTTCTTATATAATTTAATACAGACACAGGCACTTCCTCCCCCTTAAGATTATTATTCACCTTTACTAGTGTTATGAGTATCTAATCTATCTTTAATCACTAGGTAAATGAATTCAGATTCCTAATGAACTTATGATTGTAGATAGCTAAATTATAATCACCACCAATATCTTAGCATTAATGGGAGTAAGTCACTAAGGTATGGCTGATTAGTATTTTCAGGTGACAGATGATTAGCAGTGCCAGGTGAAGGTGTACCTGAATGATGCACTCCATGAGGTACTCTTGGGACAGCGGGTCGCGGCAGCTCACGGCCTGCTCCAGGATGCCCGGCAGCACCATCTGTCAACACCAGGAAGTCACAAGGATGCACAGACCCCAAAAAGTTATCTTAAATATTATCATCCATCCCCAGTAAGTAAAACAAGACATACTCTTCATCCTCTTCCAATAAGTAAGACATAAACTATAGTCAGTCTACGTCCATGCTATACCCACTCAACTTGCCTTCCTTCATACATACAAAAGTTATCTTAAATAGTATCATCCAACTGCAGTAAGTAAAAGAACCCATCCTCTTTATCCTTTTCAATAAGTAAGACATAAACCATACTCCCTCTATGTCCATGCTATACCCTCTCAACTTGCCTTCCTTCATACATATAAAACTTCTCTTAAATATTATCATCCAACACCAGTAAGTTGAACAAACCCTTTTTATCCTGTTCCAATAAGTAAAACATGAACTATAGTCACTATGTCCATGCTATACTCATTCAACTTGCCTCCCTACATCCATTACACCAAGGAGTCTAGAGGGTTAGGTTAAGTTAGACTCTAGAATCCTTACATTACACCCATCCATCCTCATCCTCGTCATTTTCTGTTTAACGTCCAGCTTCCCCATTATCTCTTATGAGGTCTGACGGTTAATGATATGCTGCTAAATATTTCTGTTCATTGCCGTTGCCTCTCCAATGCCCAATGCTGCCAAACCCTCTTCAACACACTGCCTCCATGTCAAACCAGATTCCATGCTTACACTTCCCCATCCCCCATGCACCCAACTCCCTCACTCACCTTCTTGTATCTCTGCACGTCAACAAACTCCAGCTGCGAGAGGCGGACCAGGTTAGTGCCCACAAGGATCCTCAGCTCCTGCCTCTCCTTCTCCCTCTTCTCCTTGTCCCGCGAGTGTCCCTGGTGCTGCATCCTCACCCACAGCTTGTTCATCTCCGCAAAGTTCATCAGGATAAAGTCCACGCTGTCCGATATCTTTGTGGGAGAGGGCAGAAAGGGAGGTTTAGTCTTAGGGAGTGAAGGAGAGGTGGTGTAATTAGGAGAGATGATATGTGAAAGGAATAAGATGAAGAGTATGAGAATGTAATGGAAGGAAAAATAATTAGGAGGGCCTTTAGGAGGTGTCAGGAATTATATGGAGCAAGTAAAAATGAAAAGGAAGGAAAGAAAGGATCAACGAGAAAATGGAATAAGATTAATTATGATTGTGGGAGAAATGGGAAGATGAAAATTAAAATGAGAGAATGATAAGAGGAGTGAGTAGCTAAAGAAGAAAGTCAGGGAAAATGAGTAGGAATAAAGAAAACCTAGAAGACAGAATCAAATAATGAACAAGGGAGTGAAGGAAGTAAGACAGAGAAACAGAGGGAGTTAAGCCATTAATAATTATCTCCCTATTAGTATGAGGTGGATGTGCAAGAACATACACACATACATATTCACTGTAATAATTATCTCCCTATTAGTATGAGGTGGATGAGCAAGAACATACACACATACACACTCACCGTGCCTGTTGGATGATCCTCAGTGTTGGAGCCTGACTGGGGGTCATCCACGTCCGGCAGAATGTTGCGGCTGCACTGAAGCAAGTAGTTCCTGGTGAAGGTGAAAAAAAGATACAAAAAATAGGAATAAAGAAATGTTGCTAGTCTGAGAGAAAGAAAATAACAAAAAGAAAAAGGATATACTACTGAGTCTGGCAAAAAAATAAAAAGGAAGATGGATACACTGCTTAGTCTGACAAAATGAAAATAAAAGAGGAAAAAAAGATATATTGCTTAATCTAACAAAAAGAAAAAGTTTAGTATGATGGCAGAGGAAAAAATGAAAAAAACAAGCACTCCAGAATTCAGTAAGATATAGAGAACAATTCACAAAGGAGAGTAGAACACTATAAGCCCATCTGAACAGTGTGGAGATAAGGACAGGGGTGAAGAGAGGTGATCAAAGCAGCATACACACACAGACAGAAGAAGTAGATAACAAGGAGTTACTACTAAAAGAAGGAATTACCACCAGGAACACAAGAAGACACAGTAAAAAATTGAGGAAGGAAAGATGCTTGAGAGACATAAAGAAATATAGCTTCCCACAAAGAAATATAGAGGTTTGGAACAGACTAAGTGAGGATGTAGTATTGGCGAGGAGTGTACAAAGCTTTAAGGAAAAATTGGATAAATGCAGATACGGAGACAGGACCACACGAGCGTAAAGCCCAGGCCATGTAAAACTACAACTAGGTAAATACACACACCTGAGGAAGAGGCCACGCAGGGGGTGCTGCACGCCGCGACACATCTCCACCAGGTCCTTCAGAATGTCCCGCTTGCATGAGTCGTTGGTCTTGATGTAAACCAGACCCACCGTGATCAGCAGGTACCTGGAGGAGTCAAGATGGGTAGGTTGTTGTTGTTGTTGTTCCTGAGTGATGGCAGTTTGGCAAGGGTGGGTGCGGCAATGGTATAAAATAATGATGGCAGGTAAAGCAATGAAATAAAAATAGTAGTCAAAGAAAATGATATAAAATTAGTACAAAGGTAAATATGAGTAAAATTCTTGGCAGGAAAAGTAATGGAAAAAAAGTAGTAGTAAAAGAAAGTGGTATAAAACAAGTTCATCAGAAAAATGCGAGTAAAATAACTGACAGGTAAACCAATGGAATGTAATAAGTTAAAAAAAATGAGGTACATAATTGTGGTGAGAGGAGCAATAGTTTTAAAAAGGAATACAAGTGACTGTGAATAAAGAATTTGTGGTAAACAGAGCAATAAAATTAACCTTTTTTTTTACAACAGAGAAGGCAGTATAAAAAAATAAGTAGACTACCACACCCCATATCTGATAGAGTAAGACAGTGCTATACATAAGGGCAAACGCAAGAAACAAAATTGTTGAAGATACTCACAGCCGAGGTACAATATTGCCGGCGTACTGCACCAGCTCGTAGAGGTCGGCTACTCTCTGACCCTTCTGGAACTCGTCAATGAGGTACATTTCCAGGTGCCGCAGCTCATCACAAATACACATGTCTGGGAGGGGCCATGTTAAGGAAGATGGTATGGAAAATAGAAGTGCTTTTGGATTTGTTCTGCTTTATATTGTACTTTTTGCTGCTCTGTTACAAATTTGAGTCCCTATATCTGTTTTGTCCTTTTTTCATACTACTGTTTGTCTATTTGTTGTCTTATCGTGAAATGAAGGGTGTGGATATCAATCAAGCTTATTTCTCTCTCTCTCTCTCTTCCTCCATTTTCATCTTTCTTTCTCCACCATCCTTCTTTTCCTCTTTACTTCTCAATTCATATTTTTCTTCCTCTTCATGTGGATTTTTAATGACGAGATTTTCTATTCTCTTTTTTCTATTACTCTCTTGGTCCCACACGTCCTCTGCGTGTATCGAAACACACGAGAAATTAATCACAACAAGGAGAGGGTATTCCCCGGCTGCCTGGGATTGAACCCGCGACCAGCGCGACGGGAGAGCCACTCCTTACCGAGTCGGCCAAAGAGGTGCCCCACTGGCTAAGTGGGTTATGGGAGGCTCGTTCATCAGGCCGTCGCCGCACAACAGATTTGTTGAATATGCATTAGGTTTTTATTTACTCTCTCCAGCAGTGACATAGAATAAAAAAAAAAAGGAAAAAAGAAACTGTTTGATAACGCCAAAGGATACACAGCTCATAATAAGTCTTGGGGGAGAGCAGTGATGTCCTCAGCTCCCCCAGCATGTTGGAGGCGTGCTTGAGGCCATCCATGAGACGCCCCTTGTCCAGGCAGCGCTTCATCTGGAACGCCTGGCCCCGCACTGCCCCCATGGCCTCGTCCAGCAGCTTGTCCTGGTCATCCATTGGGGACACCATCTCAGGGTTTGAGAGCGCAATGGCTGCGTCGTATTCGGTCCTGGGGGGAGAGGGAACGATGACTGAGGTGAACTGTATTAAATTTAACCCTTAAACGGCAGCATTATATGAAGAGTAGCTCCCCTCCTTGGGACTGCAGCATAAATATAGTTACACTGCATAATACATGTTTTAAATATCATCTATATATAGATTCTACCACAATCTGGAAGTGTTGTTATATTTCTGCCATACAGAACTGACTTACTGAATTATGGACCGTCTATATGTGGTTCCACCGCCATCTAAGTGTTAAAATACCATGAACAACACTTCCTTCAACTTCATATTTACTAAAGTAGAAATGCAAAGTCTTGGTGGCAGTTGATTTAATATAATTTCACATATGTTTAAGGATAGATCACCTAGCGACCACAGGGTGAATGTGGTATGAATATTTAAGTAACAAGGGAAATCTTTCAACAAATCTAATAATACCTCTCTCAGGAATCATAACCTCACTATGGGTAAAAAAAGACCTGTTCATACACAAGGTTTGGTTACTAAAAATCCTTACGAATTATGGTATTATAAAGTATAGATCAAGTTTTCCTATATTGGTTAGTCTCTTTACTAATTCCTATGTCTCTTAACTATCACTCGAGGTAAGCATATTCTGAACTAAACATAAAAAGCAATGCAGAGTTGTCGGTAATGGTGGCTGTAAAACACTCTTAGGATAAAACGTAACCCTTCCAGCCCCAAAAATGGCATGTTAATGTTGTCAATCTTCCGTCATCACCCACCACGCCCTGTCTCCCCCACATGAAGACCAAGGATTGATTAAAGATGTCGGGAGTTCCAGATAATGAACTAAAAACCAAATTATATGCCTTTAAAATCATTTCCTGTAAAATAATGACGAGTTAGTGGTGTCAGTCTTCCGCCATCTGTCACCACGCCCTGTCTACCACTCATGAAGACCAAAAATTCATAAAAGATGTCGGGGGATGAAGATAACAAGTAAAAAAAACAATAATATGCCTTTAAAATAATCTCCTGTAAAATACTGGCATGTTAGTGGTGTCAGTCTTCCGCCATCAGTCACAACGCCCTGTCTGCGCCACATGAAGGCCAAAAATTGATTAAAGATGTCGGGAATAACAGATAACATACAAAAAGCTCAATAATATGCCTTTTAAACCCCTTCCTGCAAAATAATGACGCCCAATTTGACAGTCTGGCATCGGCGGCCCACCGGACAGAACCAATCAAGACCTAAGCACATTTCTGGGCAACAAATCGTCTCAGAAACTCAAATAAGTCGTGATTACATGGCGTATACTCATGCGGGGAGGCGAGGGTGTGTATCTCAGGCTGTGGCGGGGAACAATACCTGTTTTATCAGAGGGAGGAGGCAGGGAGGCGTAGGCTGGCTCTCTTGTTTACTACGGTCTGGGACTGGGGCTGGGGCGCGTCAGGAGGTTGTGTTCGGCCGCTGGCTTGGACTTCCGCCTCATAAACACCAATTTTTAGTTTTATCACACTCTTATCTTACCTCTCGTTCGGCTACACATAGATATTGTGACACCTTCTGGGATCCACACACTAACAACAACATAAATAAATTAGAGGTCATACAAAACAAAGCTGCAAGATGGGCCAGACGTGATTACAGACACACCACATCAGTCACACAATACATAAAACTAGACCCATTAGCAACACGAAGACAAATACACAGACAACAAATGAAGACACTTATTTATACCCGACAACTACACGATCCACTAGAGGCAGCCACAACCTTAAATACCACACTTACCAGACTAACACAAGTATATTCAAATATTCATTCTTTCCCCGCAGCATCCAAGAGTGGAATCATCTCCCATCTCATGTAGTTAATAGTCCCACTTTTGACACATTTAGGAATAGGATCATCAATCATTATCTCCCTAATCCTGGCCCTTCACTCCCTTATGTCTGCTCCCTTGACTAAATCAAGGCCTATATTTTTTTTTAGCACTTGTCCCCCACCATTGTATCTTTTCAGTTTCCTGGTGCTACATACACATGTATCCTTAGTTGTATAATCACACTCTGTACTGCCTGGGGGTTGAGATGGCATGCTCCTCCCTTCTCCTTTGTTGTTTTACTTGCAACAATAAACTATCAATCAATCAATCATGTCCCAATACCTTTCCTCATCCTAACCCTGTCCTGGCTCCTTGAATCCCCCGCATAACCCCCGCATATCATGCCACCCGAGAGTGGCCCTCTGCGGGTCCCCTAGAAAATAAATTAAACGAAATGTTAAACTATCATTGCAATAGTCCACTTAACCCCTTCTTCGTACCTTACTTATCCCTCAGTCTCCGGTTCCCTTCTCCCTTGTTGTTTACCTGCAACAATAAACTATCAATCAATCAATCCTTCAAGTTCCCTATCTTAATCTGACTTCATAGCTTCCGTATATAATATAAGGACCATATATTTTAGGTGAGTTTAGTCTATTCGGGACAAAAAGTAAGTTAGCTATGAGTCACTCCGCGAAGGAATGAAGGATTTTAGCTCAGGTGTAATGAATATTTTTTAATAGCGATCCAAGTCTCACCTGAGGCCTGTCTATGCATTTCCTCACTTCTGAAAACCCTCCGCGATGACACTCGTGGCTTATACCTCAGATGTGAAAACCTTCTAATATTAACTCCCAATGGTCTCATCACGCGCTAGACGCGATCTCACGTGAGGCCTGACCATACATCTTCTCACCTTTCAAAACAATACATGATTACACTCATGGCCTTTAAATTAGGTGTTGAAAACCCTTAAATTGTAGTTAACCTTGGTCTGATCACGCGCTAGACTCGCTATCACCAGGAATGGGTCTGACTTATGGCCTGACCACGTATCTTCTCACCTTTGGAAATACTCTGCGATAGCACTCATGGCCTATAAATGTGGTAAAAATATCCCTAAAATTGTAATTCACAATGGTCTGATCACGCGCTGGACTCGCGATCACCACCACAGCCTTACCAAATTATCATACTCAGATCATTGTATTTCTCGGGTTCAGACCCAAATCTATCATACCCATACAAATACCAACATAAAATTAAAGTTATTGTTCGAACCGTTACTCGCTGATATTTTTTTGCAATAATTATGGGTTGGAAAGCAGAAAATACAATGTGCTAAGTACGATAATTTGGAAGCGCTGGCCATGGCAGTGTAACGGTCCGAATGTGAGTGAGCGAGAGGGTATGCAAGTCAGTGAGTAACAGAGTAAGTGTAAGCGAGTGCGTGAATGAACGAGAGAATGTGAGTAAGTCAGTGAGTGACAGAGTGAGTAAGTGTGAGCGAGTGGGAGCGTGAATGAGTGAGAGTGAATGAGTGAGGGAGTGAATGGGTATGAGTATTCCCCAAATCTCCCTTGTGCCGGTAGCTAGTTAGATTAGAGGCATACAGCCTGTCAGTCAGTCATTTTTAGTACTCCGGTAACCTTTGAAAAATTAAACTAAATACATAATTATATACAACCTTACTGTGAGTGTCATCATTTGGAGCCTGTTTTCCTGCTCATAAGAGATTACTGAACCCTTACACACGCCCCCCCCCATAGTACATTATCACCATCCAGTTTCTTAATATTGTTTCAAGTGGTTCACACGGAAATCCTCCCACCTTCCATAATTAATCACACAAGTAACGCCCTTCTGGTCACAAACCTCGGAACGAGTGTTCACTTGTCCTGAGGCCTTACCATCCGGGACCAGCGCTCGGGAATGTAGACGACTACCACGCTACCACATACCATCACAACCATAGTGGTCGTCAAAAAGGGATGTAGCGACACCCATAAACAAGAAGATAATAGAAAGAGAACGCTACAGCAGTAACCTCCCCACAACCCCGGAGGCGGGACACAAACAACCCCTGACCGTCACCCGTCACGTAACGCGGCACCCATTCACTGCTGGCTGGACACGGGCACGGGTTAATTGTAGAGACTGCCCATCCCATTCACTCCACCCGGGAATCGAACGTGGGACCTCTCGTGTTAATCATTGTGCCTATGTGTTTTTGTGTGTGCCGCCTACGGCCGTTGAGGACGGACGCTTAGCAGACAACGATTATAAGGTAAGCCACCAGAAAAAGACATTATTTACCTTTGTTTTAAATTTTGATGTACTTATACGAGGTTTCAGATCGTCTTATACTGCTTGTCTAGTGTATAATATTATTTCTTGCAATGTGGAAGCTTAGGAGGACGTGTATGTTCCGTAGGGAGGAGTGTTTGTGGCGTAGGTGTTAAATAGTAAACAAATATGGCGCTGATGAGATTTTGATGAACTGTTTGAATATAAATTTGAAAGCAGCAAAGGCATGTCAGTTTAATGGGCTAAGAAGGCATTAGAATAAGTGAGGGGGGGAAAACATGCTGTCGAGAGAATAAGGGTGGAGAAAGCAGTAGATTAAAGAAAGGTTAAGTACAAGAACCCAGTAGTAGGCAGAGATCACCAAGAGAAGTAAAGGTGCGCCAGAGGTTACATTAAATAGATAAGGTGGGCATTTAAGTATAGTATAGTCAGATTCAGGTAAGAAGTCCGTTGGGTGGGACCAGCTAGGGGAACCCCATAGCGCTGCCAAATATTATTTTTTTATATTTACTTTTTATAGTAAATGAAACAGCTCAAGGGTAAAAAAAAAAAAAAAATAAAATAAAGCCCGTAAATCATTGCTCCTATTGAAAGAGTCAAGATAATTGGCCAAAAGAGGTCAATTTCGGGAGGAGAGGTGTCATGATACGCTCCTCTTGAAAGAGTTCAAGTAATGTATACAGAATGATACACAATTTCAAATAATACGTAGCTGGCTTATTATATGAGGGAGGGAGTGATGTATTGGGGGTGATGTGGCAGCGGTGTGAAGAAGTTCCGGCCCCAACCAAACGGACTTCAGATTTGTGTCGGATTATATCACAGATGAATTAATAACTAGGAAACTGGAGCTGGGAGACTACCATAATGAATAGGTACCAAAATATATAAGGTAATGGTAGACTAATTAACGCAACCACCTGAGTTACCTGTATTCACGTTACTTTATATTCTTCAAAGAGTGATTCGTGGAGGTAATTAATTAGGCTTTAAAATGCTTATAATCACATCTGTTCATCCTTATCACTGTGAACTCACCTGTTTACTTGCTCCGCCTTACCTGTCACCTTCCTCACACTTCCTTATCTGATTAATAAGGCATCAAGGTAGATTAAGCAACACCTGAGACCCCTTATCCCTAATATCTCATCCATTTACCTGACTGCCTTACTTTACCTTTATCTCTCTCCTTCACGCCTCCCTTTCGTCATTGTGGTGAGCTGACAGGTGGAGGGGAGGTGGAAGGGGAAGGTGTGAAGGGAAAAGGGGGGGGGGGAGGAATATCATTATCCCCTCCTTCCCCTCCTCTCCCCCCCCTTTTTTTTTTTTACAGCAAAGGAAACAGCAAGGGCAAAATAGAAAAAAGGAAACAATAGTGAAAAAGCCCGCTATAAAAAAGAGTTCAGAGGAGTTGCCGAAAGAGAGGTCAATTTCGGGAGGAGAGGTGTCCTGATACTCTCCTTTCTACTATCCCTTGTCTCATTACACACAGTCCAAGTTTTTTTTTCTTTTAAATTTGACAAGCTGCCATATAAGGGATTTTTTTTTTTGAGGGAGTAAAAGGAGGGCCGTTGGGACAAGCGTGTGTTATGAAATCTTTGGTCCAATCTATATCACTTTGAGTCATTATTTTTTCCCTTTCGTGACGTGGCCAATATATCTTCCATTATTTCTTGTCTTGGATTTTCGACTCGGGTGTCTTCATTGTTACCTCGCTCCAGTCCTTTATATTGCATCTCTCCCTCCCTCCCTCTCCCTTCCCCCCTCCTGTACTCTGCCCTCTAGCGGCGGGGAGGGGGGGGGGGGTAGGAACCTTCAGAGGACTCCCTGCTTACTCATCACAAGCCAATTATCCTCAAAGTTCAGTATGATACAAATTTTTCTCCACTTCTGGCCCAAACAGGGAATGCGGGGAGATTGATTAGCGACGCAGGGGTGAAGAAAAGTTTGTAGGAAAAAGAATCTTACGCAACGATGCAGAAGTTTTATAATAAAGCCATTTTTTCTGAGTTCCGTTGATGGAATTTAATCTTCACGTCTGTTTTCGGTCTGTCAGGAGATACACATCATCTTTAAGGGGCTGATCCTCCTTACGTGGCCTGAAGTGTGGGCTGAGAGGGCTTACTGAGTGCGGGCAGCAAGAGGCCATAGTATAATAACTTAGATGATAACTGATAATAACTGATATAACGAACCTCAGTCATTATAATATGGCAAGAGGCAGACCCGTGAAGCGCGTGGTTTAGGCTTCCACAGTGACTTAAAAAAAAAAAAAAATTACAGAAAAGGAGACAGTTCAAAAAGGGCGTGAAAAAAACAATACCCAGTGAAAAAAAAGCCTAGTTTGGGAACGAGGAGGAGGAGGAGGAAAAGAGAAGGAAGGATTAGAAGGGACAGAGAAAGGGAGAAATAAATAAATGAAAGATAGAAAACAAACTGAACAAATGAAATGGATTAGGAGAGACTCAATAAAAGAGTGGACACAAACATCAGAATAGATGACAAAGGTTCCCTGATACCCATTGAGAGAGAGAGAGAGAGAGAGAGAGAGAGAGAGAGAGAGAGAGAGAGAGAGAGAGAGAGAGAGAGAGAGAGAGAGAGAGAGAGAGAGAGAGAGAGAGAGACCGTAAGAAGTCAGTTGGGTTATAGATTAGACACATGGCGCCCTCTGAGCAATAATTACCCACTGTCTACCATTCCCGTCCATGAATCTACGTTACCTTCATTTGCTAGATCGTCCTCCTTCATGTATTTTGGCTTACCGCATTTGTCAGTTTAATACATTTTTTCTTCTTGTTGTTTACTCTTTTCGTCTGTCTTTGATTTCGCCATTACTATGCTGCGAAATCACATTAATATCGGGCTAATAAGTATGTATGGAAAAATAGTATATACATCGGTACGCATTTCCCTTGTTTCCCTCGGGTTTGACTTATCCGGCCCTCAGCTAAACCAAGAGTAAAAAGGAAATAGTACGAGACTGAGACAAATGTGGGAGGGTCAAAATACACAAGGGAAGACGATCTCATACGCTCGTCTCGGACAGTCTTGGCAACTTAGAAATAGCGAAATCCAAGAATCTAAACTAAACCAAAGGACATCGTTACTTTCTGGGAGCAAGGAGTGAGTATTCTTTCAACAGAGCACCAAGGTCATCATTAAAATCATCAGCACAGGGAAGCTTCAGATGAGTGTTCCCACGTCTCCATGCAAGGCAGTGATAGGCCTACCAGCAAAGGGCGGCCCGTCAGAGGGTGAGAGTGTGACCTCTGACCCAACGTAAAGGGTACATGGACCAGCGGCTGCCCACTGACCTTTGAGTACTATTCTCAGCTGCAAGGTCATGGCGCTGTATTCTTAAATTAACTAACTGACTGACTGACCAACTGACTGGCTGACTAACTGATTTACTGACTGTCTAATTGATAAACTAACTGGCTAATTAATTAACTACTATGATAGCCGGTTGGGTAAGGACGCTGGTGAGTGGCTGTTGGTGGGCGGGATGTCTGGGGTCTTGCGTAGTTCCAGAAACTATTTATAAGTCTCTACTATATTTTTCTCCATGGTGTGTGTGTGTGTGTGTGTGTGTGTGTGTGTGTGTGTGTGTGTGAGAGTTTGGTTTCCATGCTCCACGGAATCATGACAATGGATTACACATTTCCAATACGCACAACAGTATTTGGAAAGGCCTGGGAGCGAGGTGAGGGAAGGAGGAAAACGGGAGGAGAAGGGATTGGCTATATAATCAGGGAACAAAGTTATCTAATGGGTGCCCGTTTTCTCGTCTCCCCCGTCATCAGGCACCTAATATCTTACGTAATTCTCTAACTTTCCCAAATCTCCTCTTATATTATATCATTAGCTCGATATTAGTAACTTCGAAGAGTATAAATGAACGAATCTAAGACAAATAAGAGTAAACGATGACGAAAATAGTACGAGACTGAGACAAATGCGGAAGGGTCAAAGCATGCAAGGGAGGACGATCTCACACGCGCTTCTCGGACAGTCTTGGCAACTTAGAAATAGCGAAATCCAAGAATCTAAGCCAAACCAAAGGATTAAATAACGAAAAGCAAATAATACGAGATGGATATAAATGCCGGGGGTGGGGGAGGGGGGTGTTGACGAGAGGGTAGCCTACTAATTTCGAGACACTAACTGCTTATTTCTGAACAAAATATGATGCTTTTTATTAGGGAGATAGTTTTTTTTTTTTTTTTTTTCCGGAAACCACTAAATGATTAACTTTTCAATGCCTGTTGTGCACTCGCCGCCTCCTGCCGCCCTACACCGCATGCTGAATAATTAACTAACTTAACTTAACCTAACGTAACTTACCTAACAGGGGGCTTCGCCCCTCTCGACCCCCTTAACGGAGGGGCTTCGCCCCCCACGACCCTCCTAATGTGGGGGGCTTCGCTCCCCTCGACCCCCCTCCTATTTTCCGGAAGTCATTTGTTACCAACTCTCATCAGTATCGTCCAATGCGGAAAGCTCAAAACACACAGTGGAGGACGATCATAAGCCAAACCAGCAAAAACGAAAAGAAAATAGCACGAGACTGAGATAAATGCGGCAACTTCAGAAACACGAGGGAGGACGATCACACACACGCGTCTCGGACAGTATTGGCAACTCCACACCAAAACACTCTCTCCAACAGTACACGTTTGGCGGTCGGATGGAGAGGATGCGACAAAGTTTCTCCGCGGCTCCCCAGTGAAATTTCTGACCTAGTGCTGAGCGGGTGACAAAACTTTCCTTACCGCGATAACTCTCACTTAATTTGACTCACTATTAATTGAAGGTATCATGGCCGTGGCGTGAGGTCGGAAGGGCGTACTAGTGAAAGGAAAGTGGGAAAAGAAAGGGAAATAAAGGAGAAAAGAGTGAAAAGAAGTTAGTGAGAGCTCGGAAGAATGGCAGACGGAGGAGGAGGGAGCGAGAGGAGGCTGATGCTGATGCTGATGGTGCTGAGTCTGGCCGCGGCACGTGTCTCAGCCCAAACAGGTGTGTGTGTGTGTGTGTGTGTGTGTGTGAAAGGGAGTTTTTATTTGTTGAGGTTCTGTGTTTTTGATGTGTTTTTAGAATGTTTGTTTTTGTTTTTTATTTTTGTTTTGTTTTGTTTTCTTTTCGTGTTCTTGTTTTTGTTTGTCTTGGTTACTACGTCATCTGTCTGTTGTTTGTTGTTTTTTTTCTTCGTTTTTCGTCTTCGTATTTTTTTTTTAGTTGTCATATTTTCATTTCCTTTTTTTTCATTTCCGTTTTCGTGTTTGTTTTCATTTCGTTGTCTAAGTAAGTTTGTTATTTTTCTGTTATATATTTTGTTTATCTGCTTCTGTTTGCTGTTTCTTGTTTGTTTATCTCTACTTGTTGTTATTGTTATTATTATTGCTGTTGTCATTGTTTCTAGTTACTGATTATTCCCCCCCCCACACACACACACACACACACTCACACACGCACACCTGACATCACAAACACTTAATACCACACCTGTCACGCACATCTTGACCTTCTCATAAGTAACGTAGGAATGTAAGACAAACAGACAAACAAACGACAAATAGCTTAGCGCCTCACTTTCACCCACACCAGTAAATTGTCGGGTTGTTCAAGGTAGCCTACTACGTCTTATTTCTTATTTATTTATTCAGTTATTTTATTCATTTATTCATCTTCAGTTGTAAGTGTCCCAATCATAGTCATTGTTATAAGAAAATGTAGAATGATGGTGATACTGATGATAATGATGATGATGATGATGATAGGAATTAGTAGCCGTAGAATGCTTGTGATGCTGATTGTAATGAAAATAACAATAATAATAATAATAGTAATAATAATAATAATAATAATAATGATGATGATGATTGTAGTAGTAATAGTAATAGTCCAAATAATAATGATACCTAATACTAATGTCAATAAATTGTTACCTATTCGTATAATAACTTTTAGAACGGATTTGCTAATAATAGATGAGGTGGTTATTAATACACTAATGACGGGGTTGTTAATGCATGTTAATTAGGCTAGGCTTCCATAACAGTTGTGTAATAATGCATGATTTGTAAAGGCATGAATTTCCACGTTATGCTTAAGTTATTAATAAATTATGGTGTTGCGTTTTAGAGAGAGAGAGAGAGAGAGAGAGAGAGAGAGAGAGGGTTGCTAGATCCGTTAAGTTGTTGTCATTGAGTTTTTTTCTTGGTCGATTTTCGTGTAGGTGAGATAATTAGCTTGGTTTACCTGTCCGCCCACCTGCACCACCACTACCACAACAACCAGCATCTCCTCCTCCTCCTCTTCGTCCTCCTCCTCTTCCTCCTCCTCCTCCTCCTCCTCCTCCTTCTCATCCTAATCTTCTCCTCTATTACTTCCCTTTATCTTTCCATTTTTTTTTATTTTTCATATTTTTCTTTTTCTTCTTCTTTTTCATCTTTTTCTCTTCTTCCTCTCCTTCTTCTTCTTCTTCTTCTTCTTCTTCTTCTTCTTCTTCTTCTTCTACCACCTCCTCCTCCTCTTCTCGTTTATCATTTCCTTTTATCTATTTTTTATCTTCTTTTTCTTCTTTTTCTTTTTCTTCTTCTTTTTCTTCTTCTTCTTCTTCCTATTCGGCACTGCACCACCATCACCATCATCATAGCTACACACACACACACACACACACACACACACACACACACACACACACACACACACACACACACACACATAATCAAGTAAGGCCCTTCCGTAACTTTCCCCTTCATCAATTTTTCACTAATATGCAGGATCCGGAGGGAGGAAGGATCTTTTATTTTCTCTTAAACTTGGAAGGACCTTAGGATGGGATTTACCTGCCTGGCCCCACACACCTGAACCGGCTTCCAATTTATCTTTCACTTACCTTCCCTCCTCCCTTCTCCCCTCCTTCCCTTCCCTTTCCCTCTCCCCTCCCTCATCTGCCCGTCCTCTCATCCCCCTTCCTCCCCCTCTTTCCTTCCTCCCCTCTTTCCCTTCTCCATCCTTCCCCTCCCTTTTCCTCCCCCCCTTCTCTGTCCTTCCTCTCATCTCCCCTCCTCCTCTCCTCTTTCGCTTCTCCACCTGAAATCTTGTTAGGTGAGACTTAACGTGATATTTTTTCTTTTTTTTATGGTGCAGGGGAGTTAGGGGCACGGGGTAAGGGGAGGGTGGGAGGAGGCAGGGGGGGATGGCTCCCCCTGTAAATAATCCGAAGAGGTGGCCGAAATTAGTAGACAAAAGTAAAGAGTGGCCTAAAAAGAGGTCAGTTTGGGGTAGAGAGGTGTCTTGATTTGATTTATTTATATTTAGGCTCATGTTGATAAGCGAAAATGTGTTGTAGGTCTTAAAAATGAGGGAATAGCAGCGGTATTATTCTAGTGGCAATCTATCAATTCTTGGTCGGTTTTCTCAGACTTTCGCCGCTCACATCAACTATTTCCAAAGGTCACAAAGGAGATTAATCGGGTTCTCATGAGTGTTTCTTCACGTTCATGATACTAAAGCTTTGTCAAACTGTCCATAGGGTCTTTCAAGAGGAGTGTATCAAGACACCTCTCCTCCCGAAATTGACTTCTCTTTCGGCCACTTATTTTTATTTTTTTACAGCTAAGGAGACAGTTCATGGGCGTAAAGAAAAATAAAAAAAGCCC
The DNA here is from genome assembly GCF_024679095.1 of Eriocheir sinensis. Taxonomy (NCBI): domain Eukaryota; kingdom Metazoa; phylum Arthropoda; class Malacostraca; order Decapoda; family Varunidae; genus Eriocheir; species Eriocheir sinensis. Next base: position 99,838 of record NW_026111684.1, read on the forward strand.
GCTACTTACTGCTCCTGAATAGAGGTCAAAGGAGTGGCCAAAAAGAGAGGTCATTCATACATGCATAGACTTACATACAGAGACTCATTCCACACGTTTTTTCAGCATTTCATTAGTCTTTCACAATCATACATACATACATACATACATGCATTCATACATACACAGATACATAGCCATACTTCAAACGCTTTCCAGCATCCCATTAAATGGTGTAAAAGAATGTTGTAAATATCACTTACCGCCTCACTCGTTCGTTCCTTGAGGCGAGAAATTGTCTAAATCCGGAATGACAGTTTATACCATTCACTCACGCCTTCCCCGCCCCTCCCCCTCCCCCTCCCCCCATGCTGCTGGTTATCTGTGTTTCTATCAGTCTGTCTGTCTGTTTATTTATTGCACACTCACTTCACTCACTCATTATTTCCCTCTTGTTATGTTATGTTTGTTCTCTGTTTCTGTTTGCGCGCGCGCGTGTGTGTGTGTGTGTGTGTGTGTGTGTGTGTGTGTGTCTTCGTTTGTTTGCCTGTCTTTTTTTTGTCTATCCGAGCGTTCATCCTTTTGTGTTTGTTTACCTTTATATCTGTTTGTTTGTTTGTTTTAGTGTTAATAGTATGGCCAATCAGGCAATCATTCTGTATGTTTCGTTTTATGTATTAATCTGTATATCTTTCTATATGTCTATCTATCTCTATCTATTTATCTATCAATATATCTACCATCAATCTATCTATTTGTCTGTCTATCTTTCTATTTTTTTATCTATCTATCTATCCATATTTATCTATCTATCTATCTATATCTATCTATCCACCCTTTCCTCATCCGTTTATATATGTCTGTCACTCAATATTTTCTTTCCATGTATTTTTCTCTTTAAGCATGTCGACATTTTTGCTTTTTCTCCCCCTACCTATTTATTTTGCCGGGTATTTGCACAGAAACATTATATATTTTTTTGCTTATATATCTGTTTATTTTGTTTTTCCCTCCTGTAGGGCGCGTCTATCTATCTATATCTATTTAACTACCTGTCTATCTATATCTATTTACATTCATACACACTTTTTCGGTAATATCGAGGTAACTTTTTGGTCATCCTTTTGCGTCGGAAGTTTTTTTTTTTTTTTTTTTTTTTTTTTTGTGTGTGTGTGTGATGTGACGGAATCCTTTTAACGAGATCTAGTACGCAGCGAATGAAAATATAACGATGATAAAACTGAGTGGCAGAATCCAGTTAAGTTAATGAAGATACGCGCGCGCGTGTGTGTGTGTGTGTGTGTGTGTGTGTGTGTGTGTACAAAAACTGTGTACGAAAATTAATAATGATGAGAGCGGATGAATCAGTTGAAAAATCCGAGACAACAAGGACAGAAAAGAAATTATTAAACCAGAAAAAAAACCCATTAACAAAAACCCTTAGTGCGCGCATAAAGAAAATGGGACGTCGCAAATTTTAGGACTTACTCTGATCCTGTCATCAAATTAATTCGGGTAAAGATCGTGTACTGGAAAACATTAAAAAAAAGAAAAAAAAAAGTGGAGAGGATTGAATTGTCATTACTCGGACTTGATTGGAACTGCAGTGTCGCATTTTTTCGTTTTACTTTTTATAATTTTTTTTTGCAGGTTATTTTTTTTGTTTGTTTATCTCTTGGTCTGTCTGCCTTTGGTGTTTGTTTGTTTGTTTATTTCTTTACTTAGTACTCTTTTTTTTTCTACCTGTCAGTTATGATGTCAAAGTGCTATCTATCTTATCTTATTATTTCATATTTTTTTTATATGTCTATTCGTATCTATCTACCTATCTCTTTATCTATCATTTTACATATTTACCTATCTATCTACTTATATATTCACCTCATTGGCTATCTATCTATCCATCACTCTATCTATTTGTCTGTCTATCTTTCTATATTTTTCTTTATCTATCTATCTATCTATCTACCCTTTCCTCATCCATTTATATATGTCTGTCAGTTAATATTTTCTTTCCATTTATTTTTCTCTATAAACATGTCGACATATTTGCTTTTCTCCCATATTTATCTATCTCTTTTCTGTTTCTTGGTATATCTGTTTGTTTGTTTATCCGTGTCTATCTATCTACCTACTTACCTACCTCCTAGCTATCAATTTACTTATCTATCTACTGATCTTTTAATGTCAATATCTAACTATCTATACACGTGACTTTATTATATCGGCAATTTCCAACCTCTCTTCATTTTGTATTGTGTAGTCTAGTTTGAATTGAATGCATTTTTCCATAGCTATTTCATTTTTTGGTTCATCGATTTCACATTCTTTCATGATTTTGACCGGTGAGATAAAGTATTAATTAAAAAAGTAAAAAAACAAAAAACAAAAAAAAACAACCCTCCATCCCGAATGCTTTTTTTCCATTTTTCCATTCAAGGTCCTTTGTTAGCGATTTTCAATGATTTTTTTGCACCGAGGTATATATATTTATTTATCTCTTTATTATCATGCCTTTTGTTGGTGGTGATCCTCTGCCCCTTTTTAATTTTTTTTTAGAAGTATATATATTTTTCCTCAGGGCTGCAGTGAAAAAATGATAACAAAATGGAGGGGAAAATATTAATGATTCTTTTTGATCGTCCCCTTTGGTCTTTCGTGCCGTGTTTGTTTGTTTATAGTTGTTGTTGTTGTTGTTGTTACTACTGCTTTTATTGTTATCATTGTTGTTCTTATACTTGGGTTCTTCTTCTGTAGTGTAGTTTAGAGGAAGAAATTATTTAGAAGGAGGAAGAGGAGTATTAGATAGGTCTGATGGAATCGATATTATTATTGATGCTACATAGAATATTTAGAGGAGAAAGGAGGAAAACTTGGAAGGCCAAAGTAGAGGAGGAGGAGAAGGAGGAGGAATACATAGGGAATACATAGGAAGAACAGACACCAGAAGACCTATCGGTCTATGGCGAGGGTGTCTGTTTACTACCGCTACTACTAGTAATCTACGTGTGGTAGGACAGGACAGAATAGATGAAGGCTCCTCCCCACCCACCTCTCCCTCCGGCAACGTGCCGGCAGGAAATAGTTAGAAGAGAACACCATGTACCTTTAAGGAAGAAAGGGACATGGAAATTTTACAGTAAAGAGAGAAATAAGAGGAAATTACTACCCTTAATTTACGCTACTGGTAACTTAAGCTGTGGGGGAAAATGACTTCATTACATAAGAACATAAGAACATAGAAATACAGGGAGGCTGGAAGAGGCCGAGTGGCCTACACAGGGCAGCCCCAGAATCCCCCCTAATACTCACGATGGGTGAGGTGTAGTTTCAGGGGCACAGGTGGAGGCTTGATCCTCGTTTTACCGGCGGTACTAGGCACGGCACCAGTAACCTGTCGCCCTACTGCACCCACACCTCACTCCACCTGTCATGCGGACATTAACTGTTGCTTTACTCTATTGTTGACTTTCGCTACTTGCAATCTAGGTTGTGGGGGAGAATTATATGAATATAGGTTGAGGTCTTGCTGCAATCTGTCTGAAAACATGCGAAAAAGGGTCAGTATAATCTTATATCCCTGAAGTACTTATCCAAAGAAGACTTAAAGCTATTGATACTCTGTGCGCTAACTACTGACGGTGGGAGTCTATTCCAGTGATCGACGACTCTGTTACTGAAAAAACTTCTGCGCACCAATGTGTTACATCGGTTTCCCTTTAACTTCACACCGTTGCTGCGTGTTCTTGTGTTGGTGTCTCTCTGAAATAGACTATCCGGGTTAATGTTGTCGAATCCATTAAGGATTTTGAACACTTCAGTTAAGTCCCCTCTTATCCTTCGCTTTTCTAGGGAAAACATATCTAAACGCTTTAAACGCTCGTCATATGGCAAGTTTCGGAGCGCTGGAATTTGTTTGGTTGCTCGTCGCTGTATCTTTTCTAGCAAAACTTGATCTTTGATATAGTTCGGTGACCAGAACTGAACGGCGTATTCTAGGTGTGGTCTTACAAATGCTAAATATAATCTCTTCATAAGTTCGGGTGATTTATAATCAAAGTTTCTTGAGATTAATCCCAACATCATATTGTCTTTTTTACTCGCTGCAGAACATTGATCACTCATTTTAAGAGTGTTACTGATAATGACACCAAGATCTTTTTCTTGTTTTACTTCGCTGAGCTCATGTCCTTGAATCTGATATTTAAAGTTAGGATTTTGTTCGCCTATGTGCATTACTTTACATTTATCTACGTTAAAACTCATTTGCCATTTTTCGCTCCACTCGGCAAGTCTTATTAAGCCTGATTGAATGTTCTCGCAACTTTGACTGTTCATTACCGTACCTCCTAATTTGGTGTCGTCGGGGAATTTGGCTACTTTTGATAGGATATCAGTTTCTAAGTCGTTCACGTAAATTATGAATAGTGTTGGCCCCAGGACCGAACCTTGGGGCACGCCACTGGTGACGGGTTGCCAATCCGATGCTTCACCATTAAGAACTACACGTTGTTCTCTGTTGGTTAGCCAGTCATGAATCCACGCACATAGATGGTCGTTAATACCGTGGGAACACAGTTTTGAAATAAGCCTAACGTGAGGAACTTTATCAAACGCTTTCTGAAAATCTAGGTAAATTACGTCATATGGGCTTCGGGCGTCCCAACATGTATAAACATCGTTGAAAAAGGTTAATAGGCTGGTAAGGCAAGACCGATTACTACGAAATCCATGCTGACTATCAGTTATCAATTCATTTGTTTCAAGGAAAGTGATCATTTTATCCCTGATTATTTTTTCGAATAGTTTAATTAGGACAGACGTGAGGCTGATAGGACGATAATTACTGGCTTGTTTTTTGTCTCCTTTTTTAAAGATCGGGGTAATATTGGCCTTTTTCCACTCGAGAGGCACACTGGCCTGTGCTAATGACTTGTTGAATATTAATGTTATGGGTAATTCTAGCTGTTGACTACATTCTCTCAACACTCGAGGAGTTAAATTATCGGGGCCCGGAGAAGAAGGAGGAGGAGGAGGAGAAGGGGAAGGAAGAAGATGAAGACGTAACAATACACACACACACACACACAGACATACACACACACACACACACACACACACACACACATACACACACAGGTGGTCGTAATTCACTGATTGTCATTGTCTCAGGTGTCACGCGCAGGTGCTTGTCACACTCATCATCCCCCCTCCCTAACACACACACACACACTCTCTCTCTCTCTCTCTCTCTCTCTCTCTCTCTCTCTCTCTCTCTCTCTCTCTCTCTCTCTCTCTCTCTCTCTCTCTCTCTCTCTCTCTCTCTTGCTTTCTGGTTTACCTGTTTTCTTTCTTTTTCTTATTTTCTTCTTTCTTGCTTTCCTTTTTTTCTCTATTACATTTTTTTCTTTTGTTATTTCCTTGTGTTTCTTTTTTCCGTTCTTTCTCACCTTCTCTTTCTTGCTTACTTGCTTTCTTTCACTAGATTCACTTTCTCTTCTTTTTATATTTTTCTTTCTCTTATTTTGCTACTTTTCCCTCTCTCAAAATTGTTAGAACTTTAGTATATTTATCATTATTTCTTTACTTACGTTTATCTTTGCTATTAAACCATTCCTATTACATTTATCATTGCTAGTACATTTATTATTTCTAGTACATTATTCTTTCTCTTACATTTATATTATTTCTTTACCTGCGCTCACCTTTGCTATTTAATCATCATGCCTCGTCGTTCATTGTTTCAGCTTGACTTGCGTAGCGTTGCGGAACTGATATAATTATGTTAATGTTAAGTGGATCTGCATCTTCCTGTCATTCTTTGCTATGTGGTAATTGAATGTTTGTGTTTTTTCTTATAATGTTCGTTTTATCTATTATATACGTTTTATCTCTTTTTTTTCTTATTTTCTCTTCTCTTATTTCCTTTTCTCATTCTCTTTCCCGTATTTTTTTCTTATTCCTCTTATTTTATCCTCTTTATTTTATCCTCTTTTTTTATCCTTTTTTTATTTTTTTATCCTCATTTTTATATATATTTTTAATCCTCTTTATTTTATCCTCTATTTTTCTTATTCCTCTTATTTTATATTTTCTTATTATCTTTCCCATATCTTTCTTCTTATTCCTCTTCTCTTATTTCCTCTTTTCATTCTCTTTCCCATATTTTTTCTTAATTATTTTTTTTAACGTTCTCTCTGTATTCTTATTTCAGTCTGTCAGTTCACGTTCCTCTTCTCTCTTTTTCTTTCTTCTCTTCTCTTCTCTTTTTTCTTTTCTTCTTTTTTTTTTCTCATTTTGTCTTCATTTTTTTTCTTACGTTCTCTCTATTTTCATATTTTCTTCATTTTCCTATTTTTCGCTTTCTTTTTTTCTACATTTTGTCTCTTTACTTTCCCTTACTTATGCTTTCTCTCTCTCTCTCTCTCTCTCTCTCTCTCTCTCTCTCTCTCTCTCTCTCTCTCTCTCTCTCTCTCTCTCTCTCTCTCTCTCTCTCTCATTTTCCTACATCTGTTTTCTATTTTATCCTCCTCCTCCTCCTCCTCTCCTCCTCCTCCCCCTCCTCCTCCTCCTCTCCTCCTCCTCCTCCTCCTCTCCTCCTCCTCCTCCTCCTCCTCCTCCTCCTCGGCCAGACTCATTCCCTCCTCCATTCTCTCCTACTTATCTCTATTTTTGGGATGTGGAAAGAGAAAGAGAGAGAGAGAGAGAGAGAGAGAGAGAGAGAGAGAGAGAGAGAGTGAGGGGGGGGGGGGAGCGTAAGTCCATTTAGGTTCAACATGGCCCATTATTTTCGGTGCTGTCGAGGGTCTTTTGTTTGTTTGTTTGTTTGTTTGTGGGGGTTCTGTTTGCGTGGTTTGGTGTTGACTTTATATTGTTTGTGTTTGTTTGTCCTCGTATTCTTTCTTTTTTTTTCTCTTTCTTTATCTTCCTTTTTCTTTTTTTCACTTTTATTCTTTTCTTTTCCTTTCTCTTACTTCCTTTTCTTTTCATTTTCTTTTCTTTCTTTCTTTATGTTGTAGTCTGCCATGTTTTGCTTTTTCTCCCTCTGTTTTATATTCTCCTCCTCCTCCTCCTCCTTCTTCTCCTCCTCCTCCTCCTCCTCCTCTTCACACCTGTCCAAATGCAGGTAAATAGACGGATGCCTCCTCATAAATATTCATCCCTTAATAGTATGCGTGTGTATGTGTGTGTGTGTGTGTGTGTGTGTGTGTGTGTGTGTGTGTGTGTGTGTGTGTGCGATATATCACTTTTTCATTTCTTGGTCCACGATTCTTGGCCCCTTTATTTCTCTCTCTCTCTCTCTCTCTCTCTCTCTCTCTCTCTCTCTCTGGTATTGGTGACTGTTCAATTTCCTGCCTCGTTTTCTCTCTATCGGTAACAGTTCCTCCTCCTCCTCCTCCTCCTCCTCCTCTTCCTCCTCCTCCTCCTCCTTCGCATATATATTATCACCTTAAACAACGAAACTACTTTTCTTCTTCTTTTTCTTCTTCTTCTTCTTCTTCTTCGGCAGCTTTTTTCTTCTTTCTTCTTGCTGACTGACCTCCTCCAGACTCCTTATGTTCTTTTGTTCCTCCTCCCCCTCCTCCTCCTCCTCCTCTTCTCCTCCTCCTCCTCCTCCTCCTCCTCCTCCTCCTCCTCCTCCTCCTCATTTTCAACTTGTATTGGAACTCAACTTGGCGTAACTTGTCACCAACGCTCTCTCTCTCTCTCTCTCTCTCTCTCTCTCTCTCTCTCTCTCTCTCTGGTCATCATCATCGTTCTTTAACCCAATTTGGTTCCACTTTTTTTCCTCCTTTGCACCGAATCTTCTCTCCGTAATTTATGCCGCGATGCTTCCTCCTCCTTAGTCTGATGCTTATTGGGTTTGCCGGAGGAGGAGGAGGAAGTGGAGGAAGAGGGGAGGAGTGGAAAGTGGATGGAGATGGACAAGGAGGCGGGTAAAAATGAGAGAGAATTAGAGGGGAAGTGGGAGGGTGGATGGGAGAAGGAAGAGAGAAGGAAAGAGAAAGTGGAAGTATAAGGAAGAGAAGGAAAATAATTGTAGGAAGTGGTAGGAAGAGCAGGAGGAGGAGGATGGGAAGTGGAAGGAAGATCAAGAGAAGGAGAAGAGAAGAAGAAGGAAGAGGAGGGAAAATAGACTGAAGAGGAGGGGGATAACTATGAGAAGTGGGAGAACGAAAGTAGAAGGAAGAATATACATAGGAATACATAGGAAGAACAGACACCAGAAGACCTATCGGTCTATGGCGAATGTGTCTGTTTACTACCGCTACTACTATAGTAATCTACGTGTGGTAGGACAGGACAGAAAAGATGAAGGCTCCTCCCCACCCACCTCTCCCTCCGGCAATGTGCCGGCAGGAAATAGTTAGAAGAGAACACCATGTACCTTTAAGGAAGAAAGGGACATGGGAATTTTTCAGTAAAGAGAGAAATAAGAGGAAATTACTACCCTTAACTTACACTACTGGTAACCTAAGCTGTGAGGAAAATGACTTCATTACATAAGAACATAAGAACATAGAAATATAGGGAGACTGGAAGAGGCCGAGTGGCCTACACAGGGCAGCTCCAGAATCCCCCCTAATACCCACGATGGGTGAGGTGTAGTTTCAGGGGCACAGGTGGAGGCTTGATCCTCGTATTACCGGCGGTACTAGGCACGGCACCAGTAACCTGTCACCTTACTGCACCCACACCTCACTCCACCTGTCATGCGGACATTAACTGTTGCTTTACTTTATTGTTGACTTTCGCTACTTGCAGTCTAGGTTGTGGGGGAGAATTATATGAATATAGGTTGAGGTCTTGCTGCAATCTGTCTGAAAACATGCGAAAAAGGGTCAGTATAATCTTATATCCCTGAAGTACTTATCCAAAGAAGACTTAAAGCTATTGATTCTCTGTGCGCTAACTACTGACGGTGGGAGTCCATTCCAGTGATCGACGACTCTGTTATTGAAAAAACTTCTGCACACCAATGTGTAACATCGATTTCCCTTTAACTTCATACCGTTGCTGCGTGTTCTTGTGTTGGTGTCTCTCTGAAATAGACTATCCGGGTTAATGTTGTCGAATCCATTAAGGATTTTGAACACTTCAATTAAGTCCCCTCTTATCCTTCGCTTTTTTAGGGAAAACATATCTAAACGCTTTAAACGCTCGTCATATGGCAAGTTTCGGAGGAGGAGAAGAAAGATAAAGATAAAGGAGAATAAGAGTAAGAGGAAAACGAGGAAGAGTGGTGAGGAACGAGGAAGATGAGGAAGAGGGGAAGTAGAAGGAAGAATAGGAGGAGAAAGAGAATGATGAGGGAGAAATAAGAGGAAGAAGGAAGCGAGAAAGGGAAGAGTGGGGAGGAACGAGGAAGATTAGGAAGAGGGGAAGTAGAAGGAAGACCAGAAAGAGGAAGAGGAGGAGGAGGAGGTAGTGATGGTCTATGTAATTTAGCGTCCTAGGCCTACTTTATTCCCCTCACTAACTTTATTTCTTTTCCATTCTTCCTCCTCTTTCTGAATTACTAACTGATACATCGCCTATCTACCCCATTACCCTTCTATTCGTCTCAGCCTCCCTTTCCTCTTCCCTTTCTTCCCTCCGTTCTACCCTTCCATCCCTTCCTCCTTCCTTCCTTTATTCTATCTACGTCTTAGTTCTTTTTCCTTTCCCACTTCCCTTCTTCCATAATATTAAAAATGTCTCGTTTCTTCCTTCTCTTTCATAGTCCCTTCCTTCATCATTTGCTCTCCATTTTTCTCATTCTCTTACTTTCCTCCTTCCCTTCATTATCTTCTTCCCTGCCTCCTTTTTCTTCCCTTTAGTACATTCTTTCCCTTCTACCTTCGCATCGCCCCTCTTCCCCCCTTCCCCCCCCTCACCGTTACCGTTTGCACCTGGCTAAACTCTTTCACATACCTGTCTGTTGACTTCGTGAACTTTTGTTGTTGTTGTTGTTGTTGTTGTTGTTGTTGTTGTTGTTGTTGTCGTAGTTGCTGTTGTTGGAGACTTATTTTTTATTCTACTACTACTTCTACTACTACTACTACTACTACTATTTCTATTACTACTTCATTTTTCGCGGGAGATTGTTTAGTTTGATATTTTCGGGGGAGTACATTTGTAAACATTCTCTCTCTCTCTCTCTCTCTCTCTCTCTCTCTCTCTCTCTCTCTCTCTCCACGCTTTCTAATTAGACGTTTGGTCAAGTGTATGGGAAGGTTGTTTCTGTCGCACAACTTTCTCTCTCTCTCTCTCTCTCTCTCTCTCTCTCTCTCTCTCTCTCTCTCTCTCTCTCTCTCTCTCTCTCTCTCTCTCTCTCTCTCTCGTAATTTTCCTCTTTATTGTCGGTATATTTTTATTGTATTTTTTTTCAGCTTCCTCTAATTGTAAACATTCCTTCTTCCTTCTCCTCCTCCTCCTCCTCCTCCTCCTCACATTTTCTTTCCTCTCCATTTCCTCATCTTCCTATAATTCACCCTTTGCCTCCCCCCTCTCCCTCCTCATTCCCCTGCTCCCTTTTCTTCCTCCTCCTCCTCCTCCTCCTTTTCTTCTTCTCCTTCTCCTCCTCCTCCAAAATGAGATGGGACTCATTTAAGTGGTGATTCGAAGCTCCGAGTCGTTCGTTCAGTCACTAATGAAACACATCGACTCGTCCACGGCCTTTCTTCCCCCCAGAGAGAGAGAGAGAGAGAGAGAGATGAAAGTAGAGTATGGATCCAAGTCACGAATCCTGCATTGCGGCAACTCGTCACTTTCTTTTCTCACTTAAATCTCTCTCTCTCTCTCTCTCTCTCTCTCTCTCTCTCTCTCTCTCTCTCTCTCTCTGATGATACCTGTTCGCGTTTTTGCAGATTGATATTATTCATTGTTGTTGTTGTTGTTGTTGTTGTTGATCTTGTTATTATTGATGGTGGTGGTGGTGGTGCTCTTCTTTTTCTTCTTCTTCTTCTTCTTCTTCCACTTTTCCATCATCATCATCATCATCATCATCATCATTATCATCATCATCATTATCATCATCATCCTTTTCCTCCACTTTTTCTTCTTCTTCTTCTTCTTGCCGCCACGTGTTGATATTAGGATTCATAACCACGCGAGCGAGACAAGTAAAAACACGATAACACTGACGGGCGAAGAGAACGAAGGAATACGGAACGAACAGAGGCGAAAAATTATGACTCGTGTGATGCATTTGATAAAGGACAAATTCGCTCATTTTGGAAGCAAGTGTATCGGCATTAGCAGACCCGAAAGAGAGAGAGAGAGAGAGAGAGAGAGGAAGCTGTAGAAGTTGCCCTGAGTTTTAAAGTGAGTATTTGTTCTCTCTCTCTCTCTCTCTCTCTCTCTCTCTCTCTCTCTCTCTCTCTCTCTCTCTGTGTGTGTGTGTGTGTGTGTGTGTGTGTGTGTGTGTGTGTGTTCAGATAGATGGGAAGAATAACTCTCCCTCTCAATTTCCCTTCTTTTCATTCTCTCTTGCATGTACACACACACACACACACACAAATGAACACAACGGATATAAAAGATCTTCCCTGTCTGTTGCCATTTCTCTCTCTCTCTCTCTCTCTCTCTCTCTCTCTCTCTCTCTCTCTCTCTCTCTCTCTCTTGCTATATCCTTGAAGGATTTTAGTTTTGGATGCAGTAGAGAGAGAGAGAGAGAGAGAGAGAGTAACTTTGTGTGTGTGTGTGTGTGTGTGTGTGTGTGTGTGTTTGATCTTTACTCCTTTATGGTTCCTCTCTCTTCTTGCTTGATGTGGAGAGAAGGAAGAGGGGGAGGAGGAGGAGGGATGGAGAATATTATCACACGGAGAAGACGGAAGAAAGCGAAATAAAAAGAGAAATGGAGGAATAACGGCATATAAATTAGAGAGAGAGAGAGAGAGAGAGAGAGAGAGAGAGAGAGAGAGAGAGAGAGAGTGTCAGCGAGAAAGCGGGGTAGTAAAGGGCTCGTGGCATAAGAAGGAGGAGGAGGAGGAGGAGGAGGAGCCAGCAGTAGTAGTCAGCGGTTCCTAATCTCATCGACAAACAAATAAAAGGTTTCCAACAGGATTTTGTGGAATCGGATCCGCTTTTTATGGGTTCGGAATCTAAAAATCTTGCTGAGGAGGATCTTACTTTTCACCTCTTATTTTTTTTCCCCTCATATTATATATTTTTAAATCCTGAATATAATCTTGTTTGCAGTAGTAGTAGTAGTAGTAGTAGTAGTAGTAGTAGTAATATTGTCAGTAAGAGAAGTTTATTACTATCCTTTCTCCTCCTCCTCTCCACTTCCTCCTCCTCCTCCTCCTCCTCCTCCTCCCCCTCCTCCTCGCTATTTATTTCACGTACCCTTTGTACCATAGCGGCACTGAGCGTATAGTAAGAGAGAGAGAGAGAGAGAGAGAGAGAGAGAGAGAGAGAGAGAGACGTCGGATGAATGGAAAACTGAAATTACAAGCCCCGAAGAATGAAGATTGGGGTTAGGAGGTGGAGGAGGAGGAGGAGGAGGAGGAAGAAAGAGAATGATTAATTGCATGAAGATCTCTAATGTAAAAGTTGTAGTAAGAGAGGAGGAGGAGGAGGAGGAGGAGGAGGAGGAAGAATATATCAAGAAGCACGAACAGATGGAGATGGAGAAAGAAGAAGAGGAGGAGGAAGACGAGGAGGAGGAGGAGGAGGAGGAAAAGGAAGAATAAAATAAGAAACACAAAGATGAGGAGATGGAGTAAAAAGAGGATGAGGATGAGGAGGAGGAGTAGGAGGAAAAGGAAGAATAAAATAAGAAACACAAACAGGAGGAGCAAGAGGAGGAAGAGATGGAATAAGAAGAGGAGGAGGAGGAGGAGGAGGAGGAAGAGAGGATGAAAGGATGAGCATACAAAGTGAGGAGCATGACTGGAGAGCAAAGGCGTGTGTGTGTGCGTACGTGTGTGTGTTGGGGGGTCAAAGGTCAGGCCAGAGAACGTCTCGGGGTCATCTGTTGCCTTTCGGACACGTTGATACATGTTCTGCACAAATAAAGAGACACCGACGCTCGTTTGCATTGTGTGAAGACTTTTTTTGTTGTTTGAATTGTTTTGAAATATTTGTTAGTTTTTTTATAATTAATTTGAATGGTTTAATTGTTGCTTTCCACTCACTGAGGTATTTTTATATTGATTCGAGGGTTTAGTTTTATTATTTCATATCGAGTGTGCATCGTTCTTCATTAAGTAGACCTAAACTACGTAAACCAAAATAAACCAAGCCTAATCTGATCTTATTAAACTTAATCTTAGTTAATCCAATTGAACCTGAGCTAATCTAACTGAGCCTAAGCAAATTCAAAATAACATAAGCTGTCTCAACCTCAGGAAACTAAATTAACTCCCAACTAAACCGAATCCAAGCTCACCAAACCTAACCTAACCTTTTCCAACCCACAATAACCTAACATAATCTAACTTAACCTGCAGTACAAAGACCTTTCCCAACCGTTTCCACTTCCCTTCCCTTACCTTACTCTACCTAACCATACTTTACCTTACTTAACCTTACTTTACCTTACCTTACCTTACCTTACCTTACCTTACCTTACCTTATCCTACCCTACCTTACCTTCCCTTCCCTGCCCTTCCCTTTCCTAATCATACCTTATCTAATTTCAGTTTATCTTGCCTTACCTTACCTTACATTAAATGACCTCACCTCACCTTATCTTGCCCTACCCTACCTTACCTTACCTTACCTTGCCATACCTTTCTTCTGTGTGATGTTAATGTACTCCATCAGGGCAGACGGAGGAGCAGGCGGAAATAACAGAATACAAATAAGAGACTTACATATGATTATCTTACTTATGGAGCGCCTTGCCTCTCCCCGTTTACCTGTTCGCAGTCGGCACGCGCACCTGCAATTAAGGTAAAGGGTCGTGCCTCCTTACCTGTGTTTATAGACTTCAAACGTGTGGGAATTAGCATATCTTTGTTGTTAGGGTGCCTGCTAATTGTTCCTGTAGTATGATTATGTATACCGACACACACACACACACACACACACACACACATACACACACACACACACACACACACACACACACACACACACACACACACACACACACACACACACACACACACACACACACACACACACACACACACACACACTATTGACCTACTTATTACGATTATTTTTCTTATCATTATTATTCTTTTTCTAATTGTTCTACTTCTTTTTATTATTGTTCTATTATGTTCTTGTTCTAATCGTTCATATTCTTCTTGTTCTTCTTTTGATCCTGTTTTTGTTCTTGCTCTTTTTTGTTATTATTCTTTGTATTATTAGCACCATTATTTTTGTTGTTGTATTTTCATCATCATCATCATCATCACTACATCATCACTACATCATCATCATCATCATCATCATCATCACTATACCCGATATCGTTGTCACTTGTGTTGTCTGTGTCGCTGTATCGGAAATCTAATCGCGTCTTTTTCTTTTCTCTCTTTTCCAGGTACGGTGAATGGGTTAATGAAGTGGTACCTGCAGATTGGTATTGGTCGTCTACCTGAGTGAGTGTGATTATTGGTTTTCATACCTTTACTTATTTCCTTATTCTCTTCTCTACTTTTGTTTTCTACTTTTATTTTCTACTTTTATTTTCTACTCTTATTTATTTTATTTTATTTAGTTTTATCTTCTACTTTTATTTTCTACTTCTATTTATTTTATTTTATTTTATTTTCTACTTTTCTTTTTTATATTTTTTTCTACTTTTCTTTTCTACTTTTATTTATTTTATTTTATTTTGTTTTATCTTCTACTCTTATTTTCTACTTTTATTTATTTATTGTTATTTAATTTTTTACTTCTGTTTTCTACTTTTATTTATTTTATTTTATTTTATTTTTTACTTCTGTTTTCTACTTTTATTTATATTTTATTTTATTTTATTTTCTACTTTTATTTTCTACTCTAATTTACTTCCTTATTCTCATTTCCCTTTCTTTATGTTGTTCTGATTCTTCTTTGCGCCTTCCTTTCCTTCTCTTCTTCTTATTGCTGATTAATTTATTTTATTATTCTTTATTATCTTGACTATATCTTTATCATTGCTTGTGGTTCTTTTTATTGCGTCGTCTCATTTTCTTTTCCCCTGTCATTTTTCTTTTGTTACTCTTGTTATTTTTCGTTTTATTTTTCTAGTATTTATTCTTGCTTTATGTACAGTGGAGCGGGGCCTGAAACTTCATCAACGGTAAACGGTACTTCGCTTCTCTTTTTTCTTATTCTTAATTTTTTTCCACTAATATTTTCCTCTTGTTTACTTGTTAATTTGTTGTTATTGTTGTTTTTAATTGGAGCGGGCAACCGTTTTATTTTCACCTCCGGCTCGGGCGCAGCACCAAGCGATCGGCCCCAGCGAGCGAGTATTATTTTGATCTTCCAATTTCCGTGAATATTTATGCCGGCCCGATGTTATTTATTTATGCGTTCTTTTATCCGTTTGTTTATTTGTTTATAGTTGTTTGTTTTGTGCCTTTTCCCCCACGTAATATATTTGCCTGTGATGATGATGATGATGATGATGATGATGAAAATTATTCTAGTAGAGAGAGAGGCAACAAGATAATACACAAAACGTAAGATAGTAACAAAAGAATCGATAAACGAGTAAGAAATAACAAACAAAACAAAATAAAAATACAAACATGGGAAAAAAATATATGGATAAGGAAATACTACTACATAACAACAACAACAACAACAACAACAACAAAACAAATCAGATCCCATAAATAGTGCAAACGTTCAATGGAAACCGATGTCGATCCCTCACTTCAAATTCCCCAATCAATTAAAAAGATAAATAACATCCACTCTATCAGCTATCCAATAAAGTGATGCTGAACGCCAAACGGTAAAGGGCCCCATGCATCCTTATTACACGGGGAAGATTAATAAGTGATAATAGTGAGCAGCTTAGTGAGTGAACATGATAACGAATTAACGATTATGTGATGGGAGGTAATATCCGAGAGCAACGTTGCCAGATTGTCGTACTCACCCTCCTATATTTACCGACTTCCGACCCCAAATCTGTCTCCTGGTCCACAATAACGAGATTCATTTATATTTATCGCTAAAATAGTTAATTCCTGATGTTTCTTAGCAATACTTAAGCGGCAGACACCGGTAAATACTGAGCCCTGAGTACGATAATCTGGCACCGGTGTCCGAGAGTTAAATGGGAACGCACGATAGCCTATTAGCAATAAGGTTAAGCCGTGTTGTAATAATGAAGAGTGATGTAGGCTAGGAAATAATTGTAAAAAGGAAACCGGGAAACGTGGTAGCCTATAAATATTAAGGGTAAGCTGTGTTGTATTAATGAAGAGTGGAATACTGTAGTTTTAGCTAGGCTAGGAAATATGTGTTATGTAAGAAGGAAACTGGGAAGCGTGGTAGCCTGTTAATCTAAATCTCTTAATCCTCTTCCATTTACTCTTAAGAGGTTTAGAAGAGGATTAATATTAAGGGTAAGCCGTGTTGTATTAATGTAGAGTGGAATTGGTTTTTGATAAGCTAGGAAATTAATGTTATGTAAGAAATAAACCGAGAAACTTGGTAGCCTATTAATATTAAGGGTAAACTGTGTTGTATTAATGAAGAGTGGAATAGGTTTTTGATAGGCTAGGAAATGTTACGTAAAAAGGAAACTGGGAAACGTGGTAGTATTAATGAAGAGTGGAATAGGTTTTTGTTAGGCTAGGAAATGTGTTATGTAAGAAGGAAAATGGGAAGCGTGGTAGTATTAATGAAGAGTGGAATAGGTTTTTGTTAGGTTAGGAAATATGTGTGATGTAAGAAGGAACTGGGAAGCGTGGTAGGCTATTAGCATTGAGGGGTAACTGTGTTGTTTTAATGAGATCCAAAATGGCGTCTTAGATTTATAATTAGACAAAAATGTGATGTGGCAGGGAAACATAATTGGTGAACGCGATAACCTATTTGCAGTGAGGGGAAGCTGTATTGTTTTTAATGAGAAATGTAATGACGTCTTAAGTTTATAATGAGAGAGGAAAGAAATATTATGTGGAAGGGAAATCGCAGCCCTTCTTATTTATTTCTTCTTTCTTCTTATTCTTGTTATTCTTGTTCCTGTTCTTGTTCTTTTATTCTCCTTTTTCTTAATTTTCTTTCTTGTTCTTGTTCTTTTTCTTCTTTTCCTTGTTTTTATTTTATTCTTCCTTTTCTTTTTCTTTCTTTCTTGTTGTTCTTGTTCTTGCAATTCATATTATTATCACCCTCATGTTCACGAATAATGGAGAAAGTGTGTGTGTGTGTGTGTGTGTGTGTGTGTGTGTGTGTGTGTGTGTGTGTGTGTGTGTGTGTGTGTGTGTGTGAATTGATTGCAGCGTCAATAGTTTGTACAAATACCCAGGTGCAATTTGAGTTATGTTTGTAGATAGTTTGGCCGCGGCTGCTGTTATTACTGTGGCTGTTGTTGTTGTTGTTGTTGTTGTTGTTGTTGTTGTTGTTGTTGTTGTTGTTGTTGGTGATGGTGTTGGTGTTGGTGTTGTTGGTGGTGGTGGTGATGCTGAAATACCGAATCTCAAACAATAACACACAGGTTCCCTCTACACACACACACACACACACACACACACACACACACACTTATACAAAACCTGATCCTGGGCAGAAAGTGAAGGCTAACACTATCTCAATTGAAGAACACACACTAAAAAAAGAGAATGAAAACAAAAATAAGCCTTCTGTTGGATTGTCACCTTTCATGCTTTGGTGCTGTTTATCATATGACGAAGCTGTTACTAATGGGGACGAGACGATTGTTGGAGGGAGGAGGAGGAGGAGGAGGAGGTAAGGGAGGAAGGTAGAAGGGGAGAGAAGGTGGAAAGGGGGTAGAAACGAAGGGGAGAGAAGGAGGTGGGAGGGGAAGGAAGGTAGTAAGAGGGGAGAGGAGGGCGTAGAAGGGAAGGGAAGAAGGTGGGAAGGGAGAGAAAGAGGTGGAAGGGGAGAGATGAGAAAGGGAGGGAAGGGAAGGAGATTGGAAGGGGGAGATGGAGGATGAGGGGAGAGGGGAGAGAAGAAGAGAGGAAGGGAGAGAAAGGGGAGGAGAGGATGAAGGGGAGATAAACCATAAAGAAAATAAGTAAACACAAGATGAGAATAATAATAATAATAATAATAATAATAATAATAATAATAATAATAATAATAATAATAATAATACGTACTTGTAGGGGAAAAGTGAAAGTGTGATGTCTGAACCTGTATAAAGTATAGAGGAGTGAAGGGTGAGACCATTATTATAAAGGGGGATTATACTCTGTTGGTAGAGGATTATTGGAGAAGGGAGAAAGGTAGGGGAGTAGTTGGGTTAGGGAGAGTGGGCTATGGGGTAAGGGAGACTTGAGTAAAGGTGGGGAAAGGGAGATTACATGATATAGAGAAGATGAAATGGTGCTGGTGGTAGTAGTAGTAGTAGTAGTAGTAGTAGTAGTAGCATATGAAAAACGAAGTGAAGGAATTGAATATTAAATAACTAGTAAAAAAAAGAAAACAAAACTAACCATTAATGAAAACAAGAACTTGAACAACAACAACAACAACAACAACAACAACAACAACAACAAAGAAAAAAAATAACATGAATAACAAACGAACAGGAGATAAATGAAGGTGAAAGAAAGGGAGAGGAAGGAAAGGTATGCTGACGAGGCAGGTGAGGCCAACACACACACACACACACACACACACACACACACATCTGATGCTGCCTGAGTGGCGTGTGACCAAAAAAGTGGATAGGTCACCCCTCCCTTCCCCTCTCGACCCCCCTCCCCCCTCCCACCTAGTTAAGAAAGTTGACGAGGTGTGGAAGCTTTCTCTCTCTCTCTCTCTCTCTCTCTCTCTCTCTCTCTCTCTCTCTCTCTCTCTCTCTCTCTCTCTCTCTCTCTCTTTCATTTATTTTGTTGATTATTATGAAATTTACACCTTTTTCTTCATCTTAATATTTCTTTGTTTCTCTTTCTTTTCTTTGTTGTTTTCTTTTTTTTCTTTTCTAGTCTTTTCTTTCCTTTCCTTTCTTTCCTTCCTTCCTTCCTTCCTTCCCTCCCTCCTACCCTCCTTTTCTTTTTTTCTTTCTTTTCTAACTTTATTTATTAGTTCAAAGTAGGACACACATGCCTTACTTTCCTTTTCTCTTTTTTTAATACGAGAAAGAAAAAAAAATCACACAACACCTTTCATCGACTCCTGTTACCTGGCTTTTCTTTTTCGTGGCTCCTCCTTCACCTGCGCTATTTTTACCTGCCTCTGTATGCACACCTGTTGCCTCGCACCTGCCACGCGTCTCTGCTAGAATTAAGTGTATGTACCACCTCGTTTAACTTAAGTGGGGATACAAAAAGGTGCGTGTGTGTGTGTGTGTGTGTGTGTGTGTGTGTGTGTGTGTGTGTGTGTGTGTGTGTGTGTAGGAGAGGTAAATGGATAGAAAGACAGATAGACAGATAGCGAGAGTAATATAACAGTTAAATAAGAATATAATATAAAAGAATGACTGTATAGAGATGGAGAAAGTGAATATATACTAAGGAAAGTGAGAAGAGAGATAAAGTAATAATGAAATAAGAAATAATCAAAGAAAACTGTAGAGAAATAAAGAAAAGGGGAGTCAGAGAGAGAGAGAGAGAGAGAGTAATGAAATGTGGCACTATAAAAAAAATTAGTGGTGTCATAGTGTAAACCGATACCTTGTCCCTACTACTACTACTACTACTACTACCACTGCTACTACTACTACTACTACTACTACTACTACTACTACTACTACTACTACTACTACTACTACTACTACTACTACTACTACTACTACTACTACTACTACTACTACTACTACTACTACTACTACTACTACTAACTTACCTGCATTTACCGTTCTAAGGTGTGTCAATGGCGCAATAAACCCAGAGCCACTTAATTAATGTACCTGACACTCTTCTCTTCTCTCTCTCTCTTAATCCTCTTCCTCTTCCTCTTCCTCTTCCTCCTCCTCCTCCTCCTCTTCCCCATTATCCTTCCCACGATCTAGAGCATTAGTTTATTAATTAGCTGTGTGTGTGTGTGTGTGTGTGTGTGTGTGTGTGTGTGTGTGTGTGTGTGTGTGTGTGTGTGTGTGTGTGTGTGTGTGTGTCGTGGTTTCCGTGTTTGTTAGTTTGTTTGTCTTTCCAACTTTTGGCGTTTACTTGGGACGGTAACTCTCCTCCTCCTCCTCCTCCTCACCCCAAGGTTCGGTCCTGGGGCCAACACTATTCATAATTTACGTGAACGACTTAGAAACTGATATCCTATCAAAAGTAGCCAAATTCGCCGACGACACCAAATTAGGAGGTACGGTAATGAACAGTCCAAGTTGCGAGAACATTCAATCAGACTTAATAAGACTTGCCGACTGGAGCGAAAAATGGCTAATGAGTTTTAACGTAGATAAATGTAAAGTAATGCACATAGGTGAAAAAAATCCTAACTTTAAATATCAGATTCAAGGACATGAGCTCAGCGAAGTAAAACAAGAAAAAGATCTTGGTGTCATTATCAGTAACACTCTTAAAATGAGTGATCAATGTTCTGCAGCGAGTAAAAAAGCCAATATGATGTTAGGATTAATCTCAAGAAACTTTGATTATAAATCACCCGAACTTATGAAGAGATTATATTCAGCATTTGTAAGACCACACCTAGAATACGCCGTTCAGTTCTGGTCACCGAACTATATCAAAGATCAAGTTTTGCTAGAAAAGATACAGCGACGAGCAACCAAACAAATTCCAGCGCTCCGAAACTTGCCATATGACGAGCGTTTAAAGCGTCTAGATATGTTTTCTCTAAAAAAGCGAAGGATAAGAGGGGACTCAATTGAAGTGTTCAAAATCCTTAATGGATTCGACAACATCAACCCGGATAGTCTATTTCAGAGAGACACCAACACAAGAACACGCAGCAACGGTATGAAGTTAAAGGGAAATCGATGTAACACATTGGTGCGCAGAAGTTTTTTCAATAACAGAGTCGTCGATCACTGGAATAGACTCCCAGCGTCAGTAGTTAGCGCACAGAGTATCAATAGCTTTAAGTCTTCTTTGGATAAGTACTTCAGGGATATAATATTATACTGACCCTTCTTCGCATGTTTTCAGACAGATTGCAGCAAGACCTCAACCTATATTCATATATTTCTCCCCCACAACCTAGATTGCAAGTAGCGAAAGTCAACAATAAAGTAAAGCAACAGTTAATGTCCGCATGACAGGTGGAGTGAGGTGTGGGTGCAGTAAGGTGACAGGTTACTGGTGCCGTGCCTAGTACCGCCGGTAATACGAGGATCAATCCTCCACCTATGCCCTTGAAACTACACCTCACCCATCGTGAGTATTAGGGGGGATTCTGGGGCTGCCCTGTGTAGGCCACTCGGCCTCTTCCAGTCTCCCTGTATTTCTATGTTCTTATGTTCTTATGTAATGAAGTAATTTTCCCCCACAGCTTAGGTTACCAGTAGTGTAAGTTAAGGGTAGTAATTTCCTCTTATTTCTCTCTTTACTGTAAAATTTCCATATCCCTTTCTTCCTTAAAGGTACATGGTGTTCTCTTCTAACTATATCCTGCCGGCACGTTGCCGGAGGGAGAGGTGGGTGGGGAGGAGCCTTCATCTATTCTGTCCTGTCCTACCACACGTAGATTACTAGTAGTAGCGGTAGTAAACAGACACCCTCGCCATAGACCGATAGGTCTTCTGGTGTCTGTTCTTCCTATGTATTCCTATGTATTCCTCCTCCTCGAAGTCTTCCTTGTCAGTCATCCTTCTCGTCGTAATTTTCCTTCTCGCCCTCCTCCCTTTTCCTCTTTATTTTATTTCTCCTCCTCCTCCTCCTCCTCCTGCTACGGAAGGATTATGGGTGTTAACTCTAATCCTGCTCTTACTCCTCCTCCTCCTCCTACACACACACACACACACACACACACACACACACACACACACACACACTGTATATATTTTTCATTTTAGGGCTCTTCATTACATGGTTCGTTTTTTCATGATTGTTGGTTGTTGTAGTGTGTGTGTGTGTGTGTGTGTGTGTGTGTGTGTGTTGCGTAAGTAGGCCGCTGCCCCTCAAAACGCGACTTTCCTCGGTTGACTCACGGTGACGCAATACTCTCTCTCTCTCTCTCTCTCTCTCTCTCTCTCTCTCTCTCTCTCTCTCTCTCTCTCTCTCTCTCTCTCTCTCTCTCTCTCCTATTCATGTATTGACAGTTATCCTAAAAAAACACCGAACTCTCTTTTTTTATTATTGTTCATTCTTACGAACTCGATTCCCTGTGTGGATTTGTTGATCATATATTCAGTTTTTTTTTTTACTCTCTCTCTCTCTCTCTCTCTCTCTCTCTCTCTCTCTCTCTCTCTCTCTCTCTCTCTCTCTCTCTCTCTCTCTCTCTCTCTCTCTCTCTCTCTCTCTCTCTCTCTCTCTCTCTCTCTCTCTCTCTCTCTCTCTCTCTCTCTCTCTCTTTCTATTTTGCCCTTGTTATTGGTTTAAAATGTCAAGTGAATATGTGACGTAAAAGCGTATGGTGGGTAGCCTGCTGAACCTGTTTTTGTACCGGGGCTGCCTAGTGGCCGATTGTGACTGATTGACTGGCTGGCTGGCTAAAGGTTGCCGTGTTTTGCTCCCCTGACTGGCAGAGTAGATGTATCACTGGCAGGGTAGATTGATGACTGATGTGTGTGTGTGTGTGTGTGTGTGTGTGTGTGTGTGTGTGTGTTTGTGTGTGTGTGTGAATGCATGATTAAGTTAGTTAATCATATGAGAGTCTTTCCGTATGACTGAGAGGCTTACTGACTCACTGACTGACTTCGTAGCTGACTGACTGACTGACTGATTTTGTTACTGATATATTGATTAACTGAGAAAGATTAACTAACTGACTTACTGACTGACTGAATGGCTGACTGACTGACTGACTAAAGATCTGATTTACTGACTGACTAACTAAGGATCTGATTTACAACCTGACGGACTAACTGATTAATGACTGATGACGTAACTGGTTGACTGACCGATTGACTACTACCTCCCTTTCCCTTCGTTACGTCAGCATCCGTACATACCTGTGCAGCCCGCGCGACACACCTGACTGCGCGGTAATCACAGGTGTGCAGGTGACCTTGACCCGGGTGGCAGGTGGGAGGTGAATGCCGTAACACTTTCTAACGCTAATTGCTTTTTGGAGGGGATTTAATTTACTTCCGAGGAATTAATTGATTATGAGAATTAAATCTGATTAGTTTGTATATATTTATTAAGGGAATTTACTCTCATATAACTTGCGTACCGTTGGGGTTAACTTATGATTTTATTTACTCGGATCTGATTATCTATTAGCTATGGAAAATAATTACCTAATATATGTACTGTGGGATTTAACTCGTAATATATTTGCTATGGGAGTTTAGTAGCTTGAAAATTTTATGTTTATAGGAATTAACTTTTGTTGATTTATATTTGTTGTTTGTTATATCCAGAAATAATTTGCCTTGTGAATTTTCTGCCTTAAAATTTATATATGAAATTTTTGCACTTTTTTCTCCTCGCCTTTCTCCTTTTTTTTTTTCCGTCCTCCTTGCCCTCCTCTTCCCCCCCTTAGAATGTATGTATTTCGAAAACTAGCCCAGAGTTTATTTACTTCGGGAATTACAGCGAAATGAATTTACTATAGGCATTTAAATTGTAAAAGAACGTTAATTTTTTGTCTATGTGAATTAACTCCCTTATAATTTATGTACCGTGGGAATTAACTGCCGTAGACTGTATATATAAAGGGAATTTACTGTCTCTCTGTCTATATCTGTCTGTATATGTGTTGTATTATAGTTCTGGTTGCTCTCTCTCTCTCTCTCTCTCTCTCTCTCTCTCTCTCTCTCTCTCTCTCTCTCTCTCTCTCTCTCTCTCTCTCTCTCTCTCTCTCTCTCTCTCTCTCTCTCTCTCTCATTCTCTCTTTCTCTCTCTCTCTATTTTTCTCCAAACATGACTTTCTTATTTCGATTATTTTCTTTCCTTTTGTTGTTATTATTTTTTTTTGACTTCCCCCACGTGTATTTTTTTATAATATTTTCCTTTGGTCTTCTTTCCTTTGCTGGCGGCGTTCTGTTGTGGATGTTTTGTATGTATATATATTTTTTTCTTTTCTTTGATTTTTCTCTTTTTCTTTCTTTATTCTGCTTTCAACGTTTTTCCCTCTCCTCTTATTACTCTTTTTTTTTTTCTTCTTTTTCCTCTTTCTATTCATTGTTGTCCAGCCTTTTCCTTCTTTTTCCTCTTCCTCTTCATTGTTGTCCATATTTTTCCTTCTCTTTCTCTCTCTTTCTCTAACCTTCCTTTCCCCTCCGTCACTCTTTCCTTTTAACTTTTTTCCTCCATTCTTCCCTCACCTCCCTCCCTTCTTACTTACTTTCCTTCATTCTTTCCTTCCTTTCTTCTTCCTTTCTTCTTTCTTTCCTTCCTTTCTTCCCGTGTTTCTTTCGTGTCCTGTTTCCTCTCCACCATTGTTTTCTTCCTTGTTCCTCTTCCTTTGTTCCTTGTTCTTTCCCTTTATTCCCTCTTTCCTTTTTTCCTTCTTCCTTCCTTCCATCTTTCCTTCCTTTCTTCCCGTGTTTCTTTCGTCTCGTTTCCTCACCACTATTTGTTTTCTTCCTTGTTCTTCTTCCTTTGTTCCGTTCTCTCTCCCTCTATTCCCCCTTCTCGTATTTCTCGCCTCCCTTCCTCCTTTCTCTTGATCCTCCTCTTTCCCTCTGTTCGTATCTTCCTCTTTTATTGTTATTTATATATTTTTCGACCTCTTCGTCCTTTCTTCTCTCCCTTTCTCTTTCTCTTTCTCCTCCCTTCCTCCCTCTCTCCCTTCTTCCCTTCTCATGTTCTCTTCTCGATAAATCCTTAAATACATGGATAGAAGAGACGTCAGAAGGAGGAGGAGGAGGAGGAGGAGGAGGAGGAAGAGGAAAAGGAAGATAAAATAATAAGTAATAATTCTACTACTTCTATGCTACTACTACTACTACTACTACTACTACTACTACTACTACTACTACTACTACTACTACTACCAAGGCAAAAATAATATCAGTAACAAAAAGAACAAGGAAACAAAAAAAAAATGTAAGAAAATTGAAAAGAGAAAAATGTGGATGATGAAGTGAGCGAAAGAGAAGAACTGAGTAAAAGAGGATTAGGAGGAGAAGGAGGAGGAGGAGGAGGAGGAGGAGGAGGAGGAGATAAGGAGACGTCTTGTATAGCTTGTCTCGGATATCAAAAGAAATCATCAAATAATATCTTTGGAACGTGGTTTTGAAGCTCATTTTAATAACCCAAATATATGTTCCTGCTCTGTCTGTATGTCTGTCTGTTTGTTTGTCTGTCTGTCTGTTTGTTTGTCTGTCTGTCTGTCTGTCTGTATGTCCTCTGTCTGTCCTCTATCTGTCTGTCTGTATCTGTCTTGCTTCCTTTTGTTATTTTTATTCTTTTTATTATATTTTCTTTCCTTTGTTGCTGGCAGTTGGTTTTTGATGTTTTATATATTTACTTTTTTCTTTCTTCATATTTTCTCTCTTTCTATTTTTTTCCTTTACTCAGCTTTCCATGTTTTTTCCTCCTCTGATTCTTCCTCTTTCTCTCCTTGTTCCTCTTCACTGTTATTTGTTTCTCTAGCCTTTTCTCTTCTCTCTCTTTCTCTCTCACTCTCTTTTTCTCTCATCTCCTTTTCCTTTCTCCCTTACCACCTGCCTCCCTCTCTTCTTTTTTCCTCTAACTCTATTCCTCTATCTCTTCTTCCCTCCATTCTTTCCCTCCTTTACTTCCCTCTTCTTTTCTTACCTGTCTGTCTGTCTGTCTGTCTCAAAATCAAGCCATACTCTGCATAATTAGATACCATAATTAAGGTAATGAGATACAGGTAGACTATTATATTCCATGCTCTCTCTCTCTCTCTCTCTCTCTCTCTCTCTCTCTCTCTCTCTCTCTCTCTCTCTCTCTCTCTCTCTCTCTCTCTCTCTCTCTCTCTCTCTCTCTCTCTCTCTCTCTCTCTCTCTCTCTCTCTCTCTCTCTCTCTCTCTCTCTCTCATTCTTCACCTCCTTCTCCTCTTTCTACCTTATTTCTTCCCTTTTTCATTTTTTCTTTCTCCGCCAGTCTTTTTCTTTTATCTCCTTACTTTTTAATTCCTTTTTTTCATTCTTCTTCGCTGTATTTTTGTCTTCTATTTATTTTGCTTTTTTTGTATTAATCTATTTTGTTATCTCTCCATTAGTCGTCTTTCCTTTTTTCTTTTTCTTCTCTACTTAAATATTTCTTGCCCCTTTCATTCTTTATTTTCTCTTCATTTATACTCCTTGCCCCCCCTTTTATTGTGTGCCTTTCTTTGTTCTTCCTTTATTAGCCTTTTTCTTTCTCTCCCAGTCTCATTTTTCTTCTTCCCTCTTTCTCTCTTTCTCTCTCCGAAGTCATCTGTCTCCTCCCTTCCTCTCCTTCCTCATGTTCTCATATTTTTCCTTGATGTTGATTTTCCTTCTCTCCATACTGACTCTCTCTCTCTCTCTCTCTCTCTCTCTCTCTCTCTCTCTCTCTCTTTACTTTCTTTTTGATGACCTGATTTGATTTTTCTTTGCTTCTAATCCTCTTACTCCTCCTCCTCTTCTTCCTCCTCCTCCTCCTCCTTCTCCCCTTTCAAGTAAAACAAACAGAGACTCCCCACATTAATTCCTCTTGCGAATTTCTCTCTCTCTCTCTCTCTCTCTCTCTCTCTCTCTCTCTCTCTCTCTCTCTCTCTCTCTCTCTCTCTCTCTCTCTCTCTCTCTCTCTCTCTTTCTCTCTAAGTGATTTTACATTATCCGAGAGAGAGAGAGAGAGAGAGAGAGAGAGAGAGAGAGAGAGAGAGAGAGAGAGAGAGCGCTGGCTTTAATATTCACGAGTCTGTCGCGGATTCCATATGGTGACGAGTTGGTCTGTTTTCCCTAATCACTATGTCCCTCCTCCTCCTCCTCCTCCTCCTCCTCCTCCTTCTCCTCCTCCTCCTTCTCCTCCTCTTCCTCTTCCTCAATCATCTTAATCTTAACCTCTCTTTTTTTTCAGTCTCCCTTCACCCTGTCAATATTTTCTTTGTTGTGTTTTCTTGTTCTAGTCTTCTATTTCTTCTTGTTCTTAATTTTCTTTTGTTTGTCCTTCCCTCCAATCCTCCGCTCCTCCATCCCCCCTTCCTCTTCTCCCTTCCCTCCCTACCTCCCCCGCATCCCACATGGTGCCAGTACCGTCCCCAGGTGGAGATTAGGCGAGATAACGATGAGAGAGAGAGAGAGAGAGAGAGAGAGAGAGAGAGAGAGAGAGAGAGATTCTTGCATAATTGATGGATACCGATTTGTGTGGCTTGTAAAATGTTATAACTTCCAGACTTTAGGAGGAGGAGGAGGAGGAGGAGGAGGAGGAGGAGGAGGAGATGAATAATTCGGTGCTAATAGACCAATTAAATTTTCTTCCTCGTGTGAAAATGTCGCCTTTGCTTGTTCGTCATTATGTCCTTTAATTATTTTCTTTATTATAATTTATTCTTATTTAGCTTTTCAGTTGATTTTCGGCCCTGGTTTTGTTTGTTTCCTGTTTTTTTTCACTGTATTTGGTAAAGAGACAGACAGACAGACAGACAGGCAGACACAGACAGAAACAGAGGCAGACAGACACAGGAAATGAAAATGAGAGGAGAAAAAGGAAAGCCTGTAAAAGAAAAAAAGAAAAAAAAATAGATTGATAGTTAGATAGATAGATAGATAGATAGACAGATAGATTAACAGATAGATAGATGGAGAGATAAAAAAGGAAGATGTGAGAAAGAAAAGGATAACCAGAAAGAAAATAAACATGATAAAAGAAATAGATAGATAGATATTGAGATAGATAGATAGATAGAGATAGATAGATAGATAGAGAGAGAGAGAGAGAGAGAGGCATAGGGTGGTGGTGGTGGTGATGCTGGACTTACCTCTAATTAACACGCCAAGGTGAAGTGGCTGGCTTAATGAGACTGAGCACCTGTCGCGTGAATATATTTTGTTCACTAATTATTTTTTTTAATCATTATATTTAACTTTTATTTTCGTATTAATTTTTTTTCTGAAGTGGCCTTGATTTTTTTTCTATTTTTTTTCATTCCATTTTTTATGTAAGACTTTTTTTCTGTTTGTCTGTTTTCGTTTCTGTTATGTTTTATTGACTGTCTTGATATCTGTTTCTCTGTGTCTGTCTATATCTATTTCTCTCATCCTCTGTCTTTTCTTCTGTCACTTTCTGTACGTATGTCTGTCTGTTGTGTCTGTCTGTCTATCTGTCTGTCTGTGTTTGTCTGTCTATCTGTCTGTCTGTGTCTGTCTGTTTGTTTCTCTCTCTCTCTCTCTCTCTCTCTCTCTCTCTCTCTCTCTCTCTCTCTCTCTCTCTCTCTCTCTCTCTCTCTCTCTCTTCACCTTCTACTCCTCTTTCACCTTGGAGTTACGCCCCTGGGAATATATGTCTCCTCCTCCTCCTTCTCCTCCTCCTTCTCTAATACCACCTGACGCTAACGTAATTCAATTTTTCCCTCTGTTGAATGTCAGTCTGTGTGTGTGTGTGTGTGTGTGTGTGTGTGTGTGTGTGTGTGTGTGTGTGTGTGTGTGTGTGTATGTGTAACAAACAATACTCCCCCTTTTATTATTGCACCGTCAGTAAAATATTTAGCTTGCCAGGTGTATATTGAAAAGGTGTGATGAATGAAAGCAATAGACAGAAGAAGAGAAAGGGAAAGTAAAGGGAGAAGCTTGATGCATAGAGAAGCGTTAGGGAGGTGAGAGTGAAATATTGGCAGCAGAAGACAGAAAGGAGAAAAGAGCGGTGATATATTGACAAAGGGAGACAGGAGGAAGAAAAGGGAGATAATGAAAGGGGAAGACAAAGACAGATGGGAAAAAAATGGGACGAAAAAAAGGAAAGACCGTAAAGGGATAAATGAAATGAATAAAGAAGATAAGATAAAAAAAAGATAATATTTGTGAAGTATGTAAATGGAAATGGTTTGCGGTAAATGCTCCGTAAAGGTTAATTATTGGAAAGTTTGACCATTTTTGAAATTTGACCTTTCTTTCGGCCACTCCTCTGAACGCTTTTTATTTGAGCAGTGAGTAGCGGGCTTTTTTTTTTTTCATTATTGTTTCCTTTTTTTTTTTTGCCCTTTGAGGTGTTTCCTTTGCTGTAAAAAAAAAAAAAAACCTGTCTGCCCCACCGTCGTTTACCTTCCTATGAATTACCCACTAAATACCTGGTTATTTTCTTCCTTTCCTTCGGGGGCTACATACCTGCCTACCTGCCTACCTGTCCACCATCCATCAACCAACCTACTTACTGTCATGTTTACTTTCCATTCCCATCATTTTCTTTCTTATTTTTCTTTCCTTCTATTTTTTTCTGTTTTGTCTTTCTTTGTTTTATTTTCCTTTCCATTATTTTTATACCTATTTATCTACCTACTTTCCCATTTGCCTACCAACCTATCTTCCAACCAGCTTACCTATTTACCTAACGGCCTACCTTCCTTTACCTGTAGCTATATTTATGTTTGTATTTGTTCATCTGATGTGTATGTTATGCTTTGTAAGTATAAGCTGTCATGCGTGTGAGCCTACCTGTGTGTGTGTGTGTGTGTGTGTGTGTGTGTGTGTGTACCTGGGGAAGGGAATCACCTCGTCCCTGCTCACCTGAATACACCTGATCCGGTCCTGCCACCACCACCACTATCAACACCACCACCACTATCAACACCACCACTACTATCAACACCACCACCACTAACACTCATCACCACCACTACTTCTACCAACACCTCCATCAACACTAGACAAGATAGGCGGATTGATAAAGATGGATAGAGAGATAGTGAGAGAGAGAGAGAGAGAGAGAGAGAGAGAGAGAGAGAGAGAGAGAATTAAATGTCAGTTGACCACCAAGTCTTTGTCCATTAATAGTCACACACACACACACACACACACACACGCAAAGGCGCTGCGCCCTAACGAAACTCAGGAAGAAATAAGACAAATGAAGAAAGTTTCCTCGCTTTTCTTAAGAGACTGACAGACATTGAGGAACGAAGAGGAGGAGGAGGAGGAGGCCAGAACCAGTGGGGGTCTATTTAAAGGAAGAATGGAAACAGCAGGAGGGAGAGGAGAGGAGAGGGAGGGAGAGAGGGAGAGAAGGAGGAAGAGGGAAAGAAAAAAAAGAGGTATAAAAAGTGGGAAACATTTTAAGAATATTGCGTTTTTTTTCATTTTTTTTTAGTCTGTGATGAGAGAGAGAGAGAGAGAGAGAGAGAGAGAGAGAGATGAGCAATTTTACACAGTCCATTAGCGATATTTATGCGTATTCACTCGCCTCATATTCTTTTCTTTCTTTTTCAATACTTTTCGCTCCGTCATCTACATCATCATCATCATCATCATCATCATCATCTTCGTCAGTTCCATTTTCTTTCGGTTCCTTTTTTTTTGTTGCTTTTTTTTCGTTTTCTTTTCCCTCAGGACTTACACTTTGTTCTCTTCCGCGTCTTCCTCTTCCTCTTCCTTTACCCTCTTATCTTCACGAGGAGGAGGAGGAGGAGGAGGAGGAGGAGGGTCATTATCTCCCTCGCCTCATTACGCCTCTTCCTCCATCTCATTATCATATTATTTCTATTCCTTTTATCTCTATTGTATTTCTGGCCCCAAGAGAGAGAGAGAGAGAGAGAGAGAGAGAGAGAGAGAGAGAGAGAGATGGCGTGTCGGGTCTCTCAAAATAATGTTACCATAAATAAAAAAGAGAAGAGAAAAAAATAGAGAAAAATAAGAGAAAGTTGTTTGATGCCGGACACTACTTACCTTCCTCCTCCTCCTCCTCCTCCTCCTCCTCCTCTTCCTCCTCCTCTATGTCTCATTATCGCCTTGTGTAAATTTGCGATGCTCGTCCTTACTGCATGTCTTCGGCTGTCATTCTCTCTCTCTCTCTCTCTCTCTCTCTCTCTCTCTCTCTCTCTCTCTCTCTCTCTCTCTCTCTCTCTCTCTCTCTCTCTCTCTCTCTCTCTCTCTCTCTCTCTCTGCTGTTTTCTTTTCTTTTTTTCCTTTTTTCATTTATCATTTATTCTTTATTCCTTGTTTTTATTTTACTTTTTTAATTATATTCATTACTTTCTATGGGTATGATGCGGTGTGTGTGTGTGTGTGTGTGTGTGTGTGTGTACGCCTTCACCCTCTAATTTAGGGGCCTCATTTGCATCGTAATTATAGCTCATTAAGGCGCCCGGATTGATTTTTGTACAGGTGAGGTTAGGCCTCGCTCACCTTACGCTTTCACTTTTATTATTATTATTATCATTATTATTATTATTATTATTATTATTATTATTATTATTATTATTATTATTATTATTATTATTATTATTATTATTATTATTATTATTATTATTATTGTTATTATTGTTGTTATTATGGTTGTTGTTATTTTCATTTCTTCTTCTTCTTCTTCTTCTTCTTCTTCTTCTTCTTCTTCATTACTATTATTATTTTTGTTGTTGCTGTTGTTTGTCTTTATTTTTCATCATTTTTGTCATTTCCATCATCATGAGAGAGAGAGAGAGAGAACGCATCCCACTCACCTATCTTAATTAGCGCCATTATAATTTCCTTAACCCTTTTTTTTCTGCCACATCCAATAAGAACAAAGTCTACTCTCTCTCCTCCTCCTCCTCCTCCTCCTCCTCCTCTAGTAGTAACAATGCATATATGGAACGAGGTGCTCCGCTTTGCAAGTCTGCCCCATAAATTAAACCACCCGACGCGGAACTGTCTCATCCTTGCCCTGGTGGTGGTGGTGGTGATAGTGGTGGTGATGGTGGTGGTGAAGGTGGTCGTGGTGACTTTGGTTGTTGTTGTTGCTGTTGTTGTTGTTGTTGTTGTTGGTGGTGGTGGTGGTGATTGTGATATTGCTTGTGAAGATGAAGATGGTATTGTTGTTAGTGGTTGTGACTGTGATGATGATAGTTGTGGTGGTGAATTCCTTGGTGGTGAAGATGGTGGTAATGGTAATAGGTGGTGGTGGTGGTTTTGATTATTTTTTTGTTTTTGTTTTGTGTGGTGATGTTTTTGTCGTGGTGGTAATAGTAGTGGTAGGGTTGGTGGTGGTGGTGTTGGTTGTGGTGGGGGGGTGAATCTACTTACCTTCTACACCTATATCGCCTTCCATAATCGTCCCTTTTTCATATTTTTTCCATCCTCTATTTTTTTTTTGTAAGCCTAGGATCACGTTAAGCCGGGAGGACCAAAATTAGATGCCGAACTTTCCCTTTTTATTATTTTTTCCCTCTTTTTTTCCCATGAGCGAATTTTCCCTGAAGTGCTTTGCTATTTTAACCCTAAGCGCTAATATATTTTTTTGTCATTTTCCTTTTTATTTTATATTAACTTACCTCTACGTTGTTTTCCGTCTCTCCGCTGTCCAGTATTTAAATTCTTCCACTATGTACTTTTTTTTTTATTTATGTTCTGCGCTTTTCATTTTCTTCCTCTATTTTAACCCAAAGCTCTAATATATTTTTTGTCCGTTTCCTTTCTTTTTTTCTTTTAACTTATCTCTACGTTGTTTTCCGTCTTTCCTTTGTCCAGTACGGTTCTTAAGTTCTTCCACTATGCACTTTTTTTTATTTATGTTCTGTGCTTTTCATTTGCTTCCTCTATTTCAACCCAAAGCGCTAATATATTTTTCGTCTTTTTCCTTTATTTTTTTTATTTTAACTTACCTCTACGTCGTTTTCCGTCTTTCCTTCGTCTAGTATTTAAATTCTTCCACTATGCACTTTTTTTTATTTATGTTCTGTGCTTTTCATTTGCTTCCTCTATTTCAACCCAAAGCGCTAATATATTTTTCGTCTTTTTCCTTTATTTTTTTTTTTAACTTACCTCTACGTCGTTTTCCGTGTTTCCTTCGTCTAGTATTTAAATTCTTCCACTATGCACTTTTTTTTTATTTATGTTCTGTGCTTTTCATTTGCTTCCTCTATTTCAACCCAAAGCGCTAATATATTTTTCGTCTTTTTCCTTTATTTTTTTTATTTTAACTTACCTCTACGTCGTTTTCCGTCTTTCCTTCGTCCAGTATTTAAATTCCTCCACTATGCACTGTTTTATTTCTCTTCTGCGCTCTTCACTTGCTTCCTCTGTTTACTTTGTTGCTCGGTTCTCCATTCTTTTTTTTGTCCTCTTTTTTGCTTCTTCACTGTCCACTGCTTTATTCTTTGACCTCTGTGCACTGTTGTTTCATTTCTCCTTTCCCTTATTCAACATTTTTTTTAACCCTTTTTCACCCTTTCCATTTTGTTCTTTTCACACCATTCTGCTTTTCCATTGCCCAGTTCTTTCTTTTTTCTTTTTTGCTTCTTCATTATCCACTGTTTCATTATATTCGTACATCTGTGCACTGTTGTTTCCTTTCTCCTTGTCTTTATTCAACATTTTTAACCTTTTTTTACCCTTACTATTTTGTTCTTTTCACACCATTCTGCTTTATCATTATCCACCTCTTTATTTTTTTTTATCTTTCTCCTTCTTGCTCTTCAACTTATTCACCTTACCTACTCAATTTTGCTCTCTTCCTCACACACTTTTCTGCTTCATCACTATTCACTTATTCATTTTTATCCCTCTAGCCTGTATTCTTTTCCCTAATCAAGTTTTCTTTTACACTTTTTCACCATATTACTCTCTTTTTTTTATACGCTTATCTGCATCTTCACTACCTACTGTTCTTTTTCCTTTTCCTTTTCGCTGATTTTCTGGGGGACATGAATTCGGGGGAGTTTTTATTTTTATTTTTTTATTTTTACAACAAAGGAGACAGCTCAAGGGCACACAAAAAAGGGAACAATAATAAAAAATAGCCCGCCACTCGCTGCTCCTAAAAAAGAATCCAAGGAGGTGGCCGAAAGAGGGGTTGAATATTGTTAGTGTGTTTCTATCAGTGTTTGAAGTGTGTGTAACCTTATTTTTTATTTGTCAATGTGGCGAGTTGGCTGCTATTTGGTTATCAGTTATGGTTGCCCGTGCTGTTCATTCATTCATATATTCATACATTCACGCATTCGTTCATTCATTTATTCAGTCAGTCAGTCAGTCAGTCACTCAGTCAGTCTGTTAGTTAGTTGGTCATCATGTAATTAAATTGTGCGAGTTGAAACTGTGTGTGTGTGTGTGTGTGTGTGTGAAAGAAAGACACACACACACACACACACACACACACACACAGCTCAATTTGCCTTCCTAAATCAATACTGGACCTCACACGCTGACGATGGAGTGAATATCTTGCATCAGCAGAAAATAAGAAAGAAAAAAGAAAGAAAAAAGTAGGAAAGAGAAAGTAATAAAAAAAAGAAAGTGCTGACTTGGGCAGAAAAATGAGTGTTTGAGAGTTTGTGAAAAGTTTACGTAAAAAAAAAAGAAGTAAAATTTGCATCGTGTTACCTGACCAAGTGGAGGAGGAGGAGAAGGAGGAGGTTGAAGATGGTCGGTGAATAGTTTTGCAATTTTGAGTCTTCTTCTTCTTCTTCTTCTTCTTCTTCTTCTTCTTCTTCTTTTTCCTCCTCTTCTTCTTCTTCTTCTTCTTCTTCTTCTTCTTCTTCTTCTTCTTCTTCTTCTTCTTCTTCTTCTTCTTCTTCTTCTTCTTCTTCTTCTTCTTCTTCTTCTTCTTCTTCTTCTTCTTCATTGGGTGTATCCTCGCGTGTTGTTTGTGAGCGATATAGATCATCATCATCATCATCACCACCACCACCACCACCCACTCTTCTTCCTCTACTTTCACTACCACCACCACCACCACCACCTCCATACAATACATCACCAACGATACCAACTCCTCCTCTTCATCCTCCTCCTGCTCTTCCTTCTCCACCTTAAACACCACTTATTCGGTTTCCTCCACTTTCACCACCACTTCCTCCTCCACCACCACCACCACCACACAAACCATCTCCACCATGAACACCTACGCCTCTTCCTCCTCCTCCTCCTCCTCTTCCGCTGTCTCTTCTTCCTCCTCTTCCTCGTTCGACTCCTCCCACGATTCGTCTTCCACTTTCTCCACTATCTTCACCCACCATTACCTCCACCACCACCACCACCAGTAACAACAACAACAAATAGACAGGTGGATAGACAGGTGAGGCTTGTAGTTGGCCAGGTAAGTGCATCAAGGTGAGTCACAGCACTTAACCAACCATATTATTACACTGGAAAGGAGGAGGAGGAGGAGGAGGAGGAGGAGGAGGAGGAGGAGGAGGAGGGGTGGAGAGGAGGATGTGTATATTGCTGATGATGCAGTGATACGGGTGGCTGACTGCATCTTAACTGTGTGTGTGTGTGTGTGTGTGTGTGTGTGTGTGTGTGTGTGTGTGTAACCTCACCTATGTCACCTGTATTGTTTATTCCGCTAACGGTGCCTTTCTTTCCCTTTCCAGGTATGTGCGTACGTGCGTGTGGCGAGGGCGTGGGCGGGCAGGTGTGAGGCAGGTGAGGCGGGGTCAGGTGAGTCACGAGGAGCCAGGTAGAATCGCTGCTCTCTTGTTCTCTCTCGTGGTTCATATTTCTTCAGGTAATATATATACTTACATTTATTACATGTATTATTCCTTGTAAATGGGTTTGTTATGGTGATGAGTGATGGGTGAATGGTTTGTGATGAGTATGTAACTGATAGGAGAAATGGATAACGTAAGATAGTGTTGAGGATGAATTTTGAGTGTCGATTCAAGTTTTCTCTTATTCTTTATCTCGTTTCTGATTTTCGTGATTTAATCCCTTGACTGCGGATTTCCTACAAGAAGACCTCACCAAGCTACAGGAATAGAACAAAAAGTGGTTGGTACAATTAAATGAAAAAATGTAAAGTCCTGCACACCAATACTACATGGGAACACTCCACTATTCACCACAGAGGCAGAGAAAGACCTGGGACTATATGTAACCAGGCTAGCAGTAAAAGCCAAATCCGTGCCAATCGCAGCAGACGGGTTAAAGATTGTGAGATGAAAAGAGCAAAGGGATGAATCTTACATTACGAAATCGACTGGTGTGTGAATGGGAGCTTAAAATGGAAATAGATGGAAGTAATAGACTCTGAGGAACACTTGACGAATATGACCGTACGAGTATTGAAGTGTAGAAAGACGAGATCATTAACGTATTTAGAGGGTGGGGCTTGGTCATTCCCTCTTACTCCCTTTAATTTTTCCTCTCTGTCTATCTATCTGTTCATCCATATTCCTTTTAAACAGCCATATCTTTAGACTTGTCACACTCTCCCCTCCCTTTCCTCCTCTCCCCCTTACCCCGCTCTTCTCACGAACATATCCGCCACTGTATCTTTTTTTTACAGTAACAGAGGCAAAAACAAAGCAAAAAAACAAAAGAATAAAGAAGTCCGCTGCCGTTGATATGTAAATGGGAAATGATAAAGAATATAAAGACATGTCAAGATTGTGTTAATGATAGTATAGTTGCTCCACTTAATAAAGGAGTCAACATTGTGCTTGTACAGGCGGCCTGGTTTACCTGTATTGGCTCAAGGTTGCGGGCTCAAGGTGGGCCAGGTGCTTTCCCTAATGGCTTACCTGTGTGGCGGGGCGTTAAAAAGGGCGGCGGTTTGGTCAGCTTTTTCGAGACCTTACCTGTGTCGTGGTCTGTTAATTTATACCTGTCTCACACACACACACACACACACACACACACACACACACACACACACACACACAATTAAAGCGTTTTGTTTGTGTTTTTTTCGTGTTTTGTTCGTTTTTTCCCTTTCATCTTTTTTCTCCCTTTTTTTGTCCTTCCAATCCCTCCCACTTTTATTTCATTATCTCTCTTTTTCCATATGTTCCTCCTCTACACACACACACACACACACACACACACACACACACACACACACACACACACACACACACACACACACACACACACACACACACACACACACACACACACACACACACACACACACACACACACACACACACACACACACACACACACACACACACACACACACACACACACACACAATTAAATCGCATTGTTCGCTTGCCGGTCTGTTGGTATAAGATATTGTCGTGTCATAGTGTTTTTTTTTTTTTTTTGCTAACGTGATTGTCTGTTTTAAGGAAGTCAGTGGTCTGTTAAATCTCTTTGTACATAGTGATATGATGAAAGAGTGATATATATATATATATATATATATATATATATATATATATATATATATAGATATATATATATATAGATAGATATATATATATATATATAGAAAGATAGATAAATAGGTAGATGAATAGGTAGATAGATAGATAGATGGGTAGGTAGATAGATAGATGGGTAGGTAGATAGATAGATGGGTAGGTAGATAGATAGATGGGTAGGTAGATAGATAGATAGATAGATAGATAGATAAATAGATGGAGTGAGAATGAAGGAGACTGAAGGAAATGAGAGAGAGAGAGAGAGAATATGGATTGCCCGAGTCAGGAAGTTCGTAAAAGAAACACACGCGCGGAATGTTACAACGTCAACGCTAACAAAACACCTCTTCTTTTTTTGTTTTGTTTTTCTCTTGTTATTTTTTTTTTACTGTTTGTTTTTGTCTGTCAGTGAGCGTAAGAATGGCGGCTTTAGTGGTGGCAATGTGATTATTCTTGTGTGTGTGTGTGTGTGTGTGTGTGTGTGTGTGTGTGTGTGTGTGTGTGTGTGTGTGTGTGTGTGTGTGTGTGTGTGTGTGTCCTCCCTTTTCTTTTTTATCTTTTGCTTCTTTTCCTCTCTTCATTTTTTCTTTCTCGTTTTTTCTGTCTTTCATATCAAATTTCAGCCTTAGCAACAACAACAACAACAAGAACAACAACAACTCACTCACCCACTCACTCACTCACTCATTACACTCGTTTCATTCATTCATTCCACTCACTTACTCACTCACTCATTCACTCTCCGTTTCATCCATTCATTCATCATCCCGGCCAGGCAGGTGACGCTACACTGACACCTGACACAATTAAGCCAGGTGTGTAATTAAGGTGTGGAATAGGCTCTAATTAAACCCCAATTATCGTTTCCTTTCCCCGTGCATTTATCCGCCTGTAATACTAGTTGTTGCGTCGGTGATGAAGACCAGAGCAGCGACTGTCACTTGTTTAAGGCGTCATAGGATCTGATCGCGTCGTTTGTACCCCTCAGGATCGTGTGGTGTTTGGTGTGGTGTTTGGTGTGTGTTTGGTGTGGTGTTTGGTGTGTGTTTGGTGTGGTGATTGGCGTGGTGATTGGTGTGGTGTTTGATTCCTTCTCTGAACGCTGATAGAGGCTTGTGGAAGTTCGTGGAAATGTAACTCTGATCCAACAACAACAGTGCGAAGTTGAGATAAAGAAGAGATAGATAGATAGATACATAGTTAGATAGATACATAGATAGACAGAAAGATAGATAGGTAGATAGGAATTTATGGAACATCATAGAAATTTTACGTTAATCAAACAAGAACAGTGCGAATAAATTAAAGATAAAGGACAGATATAGAGATAGATGAAAAGAAAAAATAGACAGATATATGGATAGATGAAGAGAGAAATAGACTGCTATAGAGACAGATGAAGAGAGAGATAAACAGATATATAGATAGATGAAGAGAGAAATAGACAGATAGATAGATAGATGAAGAGAGAAATAGACAGATAGATAGATAGATGAAGAGAGAAATAGACAAATATATAGATAGATGAAGAGAGAAATAGACAGATATATAGAGAGATGAAGAGATAAATAGATAGATAGATAGATAGATGAGAGAGAGAGAGAGAGAGAGAGAGAGAGAGAGAGAGAGAGAGAGAGAGAGAGAGAGAGAGAGAGAGAGAGAGAGAGAGAGAGAGAGAGAGAGAGAGAGAGAGAGATAGAGATAGATAGAGAGAGAGAGAGATAGAGAGAGAGAGAGAGAGAGTGTGTTCAAGCAAGCTCACACGATTTTTCCTTTTTCTTCTTTAATTTTTTTTTTCACGTTCCTGTTTCTCAAGAGGAATAAATTTAGCGGAGGATCAAGTTATCATCATTTCTCTTCTTCCTCGAATCATCAGCCTCCTCTTGTCCCTTCCTTTACCTGCTTTCCTTTACCTGTTTTCCCTTCTCATTAGTTTCCCTTCTCACCTTTTATCATGTTTTTGCTCATTACCTAACTTTTTTTTTTTTATCATATTTTGCACTTTACCTTCCTCCTCTTTTTGCTTATTTCTTTTCCTCCTTTACCTGTTTTCCCTTCTCATAAGTTTCCCTTCTCACCTTTATCATGTTTTGCTCTTTACTTCCTTCTTTTTTTTTTTATCATATTTTGCACTTTACCTTCCTCCTCTTTTTGCTTATTTCTTTTCCTCCTTTACCTGTTTTCCCTTCTCATTAGTTTCCCTTCTTACCTTTATCATGTTTTGCTCATTACCTTCTTCTTTTATTTTTATCATATTGTGTACTTTATCTTCCTCCTCTTCTTGTTTATTTCTTTTCAAGTTGCTTTTTTGATATATATTTTTTTCCCTGATGTTTTTTTATTTGTATTTTTCTTCTTTCCTCTGTTTTGCATTTTTATATTGTTTTATTTTTTTTGTTTACCTTGTCCTTGTTTTTATCTCCTCCTCTTAGTCTTGTTTTGGGCGTTCTCACTTTCTCCCTGATAATTTTCTCCTCCCTCCTCCTCCTCCTCCTCCCTCTCTTCCTCCTCCCTCTCTTCCTCCTCCTCCTCCTATTCTCAAATTTCCACGACCATAAACAACACAAGTGGTATTTTAGTCGAGGAGGAGGAGGAGGAGGGGGAGGAGGAGGAGGAGGAGGAGGAGGAGGAGAATGAGCGGGGAGATGAAAGAGAGAAGGAAAACAAGGGCATGGCAATGGGAAGAGGGAAAGGTGTAGAGGGGAGGAAAAAAAACAGAAGAAAAACGATAAAAGAAAGTGAGGGAAGGTGAGAAGGGGGAAGAGGCAGATGCGATAGGGTGGAGGAGGAAGAAGGAAGGGGTAAGGAAGGAAAGGGAAAGGAAGGGGAAGAGAGGGATGGGTGGGGTAGATGAAACATTGATGGAAGGGGAAGGGAGGGTGGAGTGGTTGAGGGAGGGGATGAAGGGGAAGGAGGGAAGGGAGGGGAAAGCGCAGAGTAAGGGAGGGAGAATGAGGAAGGGGAAAGGTAAGGGAAGGGAGGAAGGGGAAGGAGGGAAGGAAGGGGAAAGCGAAGAGAAGAAAGGGAGGGAGATTGAAGAAGGGGAGAGGTAAGGGAAAGGAGGAAGGGGAAGGAGTTAAAGAAGGGGAAAGCGAAGAGAAACAAGGGAGGGAGGAGGAGGAAAGGATGAGGTAAGGGAAGGGAGAAAGGGGAAGGAGGAAAGGAAGGGGAAAGCGAAGAGAAATAAGGGAGGAGTGAATCAGAGGGAGGGAGATTAAGGGAGTAAAGAAAGTGGAGTTGAACTTGGGGTATCTGAATCTAGGGTAGGAGAAGGGAGGGGTGCCAACTCCTCCTTCCCTCCCTCCCCACTTCCCTCCCCTTCTCTACCCCCTTCCTCCTCCCCTCCGTCACCAAGGCCAAGTGGGTGAAAACTCGCCTGACCTGGTTTATTGTGGTGCCCGGAAACAGTGACGGGCAGGGCGGCCTCGACTGGCGACGGGGAGGGGGGGTGGGGGGGGGGAGAAGGGGCGATGATGGGGAGAGAATGGCAGCGGATTGAACTGAAAGGGGAAGACGATGTTAGCAATGGGGAGTAGACAGAGTAGATAGGAATGGGTAGATGATGGGTGAATGGTGCATAATGTAAGGCAGGACAGGTAAGGACAGGTGAGAATTAAGGGTAGGACCTGACATAACATAAGGTAAGAGAGGAACAGGTGATGTAGGGATGGGTAATTGATGGGTAAACAGTGAAGCAGGGTAAGGTAAGACATGGCAAGGGCAGGTGAGATGTAGGGAGATGGGTAGGTGATGGGGTAAGCTGTAAAGTATGGTAAGGTAAGGTAAGGCAGGAACAGGGGTAAAGAAATGGGTAGGAAGGCAAGAGAAGGTAGGTTGCAAGGGAGAAATTCTGGTTATACTTGATAAAAAATGAAGATGAAGGAAAGTTAAAGGTAAGGAAAAGTAAGTGATGGGTAAGAGGTGACAGAGAGTAAGGTAAGGTAGGAATAGCATTGAGGTAAGGGAAGGTAGGTTGCAAGGGAGAAATTCTGATTATAATAAAAAAAATAAGGTTAGGGAAAGTTAAAGGTAAGGGGAAGTAGGTGATGGATAAGAGGTGATTGAGAATAAGGTAAGGCAGGAACAGGGTAGGAAGGTAAGGGAAGGTAGGTTGCAAGGGAGAAATTCTGATTATAATGAAAAAAAAATGGATGAAGTTGAAGGTAAGAGAAAGTAAATGGCAGGGGAGAAATTTTGTTAATGATTGAAAAGTTTAAGGTTAAGGAAAGTTATGAGAGTGAAAGCTAAAGGTAAGGTAAGGGCTAAGGCAGAGGTAAGGAAAGGGAGGTAAGGCGGAAGGAAAGTGGAGGAAAGAGAGAGAAAAGAGACAGAAAAGTGACAGAAAAAACAGAAAAAAATAGAAAACCGAAAAATAGGAAAAAAAGACAAAAACAGGAAACAGAAAAAGGTAACAAGTGAAGTAAGGAAAAGATGCTAGGCCTAAAGGTATTACATAGGCGTTGAAAAGGGAGGAATAAAAGGTAAATGGAAATGGAGGTAAGGATTTTAGGTAAGAAAGGGAAGGAAAAATATGACCGGAGTAACAAATAAAAATGCTAACAACAAATAAAGAAAGGGAAGAGGGAGAGGGATGAAGGGAGGGGAGTAGAAAGTGAAAGGGAAATGGAGGTAAGGATTTTAGGTAAGAAGGGGAAGGAAAAATATGACCGGAGTAACAAATAAAAATGATAACAAATAAAGAAAGGGAAGAGGGAGAGGGATGAAGGGAGGGGAGTAGAAAGTGAAAGTGAAGGGAATTCGAATAGGGAGGTTTAGAGGGAAAGGGAGGAGTAGGTAAGGGAAGATAAGGAGGAGGTTTTTGTGGGAGGGAGAAAAGGAGGAGGAGAAAATTGAGCTGACAATTAAGGAAAGGTGAAAGGAGGAAGGCGGAAGGAAAGTGGAGGAAAGAGAGAGAAAAGAGACATAAAAGAGACAGGAAAGACAGAAGAGAGAAAAAAATAGAAAACAGAAAAATAGGAAAAAGACAAAAAAAAAGGAAACAAAAAAGAAGACAAAACAGAAAAAAAACAGAAAAAAACGGAGAAAAACGGGAAACAGAAAAAGACAAAAAAGACAGAAAAAACTGAAAAAAGCGGGAAAAAATAGGAAACAAAAAAGACAAAAAACAGAAAAAACGGGAAAAAACAGGAAGCAGAAAAAAGAAAAGACAAAAAACAGAAAAAAACGGGAAAAACGGGAAAAAACAGGAAACAGAAAAAGACAAAAAGACAGAAAAACAGGAAAAACGGAAAAAAACAGGAAACAAAAAGAAAAGACAAAAAAGACAGAAAAACAGGAAAACGGAAAAAAACAGGAAACAAAAAGAAAAGACAAAAAAAGACAAAAAACAAAAAACGGGAAAACAAAAGGCAGAAGAGAGAGAGAGATCAAAGGTTAAATTATTGGGGTGAAAGCGAGAGCAAGGCATGGCAAGGTATTTATCTTTTTCTTTTCTTTGTTTCTTTCATTCTCATCTTTCTTTCTTTCTTTCTTTCTTTCTTTCTTTCTTTCTTTATTTCCTTCTTCCTCTCTTTCTTTTCTTCTTTCTTTCTTTCTTTCTTTCCTTTTTTTTTTAAACATGTTCAGTACATTAGTACATGGCAGTATTATTTTTCTATGCTAAAGTTCCCCCGGCCGTTGGGGAGCTATTTAAAAGCTTCTGCCGAGGTTACAATTATATACATGTTTACGGTGGGTGTAGGAGCAACCACCTGTGGGACGCAACCTTCATCTGCTGAGTGGACAGTTGTGTCACATCCACATCAGCAGTGAGGTTGTTCCACCACACCACCGCAGCGATGGAGAAGGCACGTTGGTGGGTGCTGGAGCGGGCCATTGGCACTTCCAGGAGGGAGGCGTTGCTCAGCACCGTTCTCGTGCTGCGCTCTTTCTTCCTTTCTTTCTTTCTTTCTTTTCTTTCTATCTTTCTTTCCTTCCTTTCTTTCTTCCTTTCTTTCTTTCCTTCTTTCTTTCTATCTTTCTTTCTTTTACTTTCTTTCTTTCTTTCCTTTTTTCTTTTTCTTTCTTTCTTTGCTCGGTACAAAGGAGAAGAATAGAATTTCCACGAATGAAGAAAGAAAGTTACGGAAATTGATTTAGGAAGTTCCGAATGGTAGCTTTTGATGGTAATGCCGCTATTGTTACTACTACTACTACTACTACTACTACTACTACTACCAAACCTTTTTTTTCTGATTTTCATTGTTTTTTTTTCCTCCCCACCTTTCTTGCGTTCGTTCTTGCTCTCTTTGTTTCTTTTTCTTTCTCTTGCTTTCTTTTTTCTTTCTCCTTTTCTTCCTTTCTTTCTCTTCTTTCTTTCTTTCTTTACTTCTTTCTTTCAGTTTACATATTTACCTTTAAACTACATGCCTATTTCTGTCTTTCCCTTACACACACACACACACACACACACACACACACACACACACACACACACCTGGCCTTCGTTAGCCTCAAAAAGACGAGACGCTCAGGGTTCGATATCCACTAATTGATTGATTCATTAGGCTCGAGCACCTTTACCTGGTCACGTTGCCACCTGACTCGTGCCGCGCTGGCCAGGTGAGCGAGGCAGGTGAAGGGGGGGAGGGGGGAAAGGGGGATAGGGTGAGGGGTGGGGCACATGTTACCTGAGACTTGGGAATGGGAATAGGAAGGAGAAGAGAATAAGAGGAGCGAGATGAGTGAATCAGGGGAGGGGGTGGGACGCAGAAGGGGGTAGGGGAGAATGGGGGCACCTGTTACCTGATTACCCAAGGATGGGGAATAGGAAAGAGAATGGGAAAAGAGAGGAAAGAGAGGAGAAGAAAAGAAAAGAGAAAGAGAGAGTGGAGAGAAGTCTTGGTGAATGATGTTAATTTGGTTGATGTGAAAATGTTTTTTTTTTTTTTGGTTCTTTATATTTTTTTTTTTGTGATGTTAATTTGGTTGATGTGAAAATGGTTGTGTTTTTTTTTGGTTCTCCTTTATATTTTTTGGGGGTCTTTATTTAATTCTTGTTTGTTTACCCTGGTTTATTTTTTTCCGGTTTTTGTATATTTTTCCTTTTATTCGAATTTTTCCTAGTCATGCTGTCTTTTTTAGTTCTTCCTTGTTAGTTTA
Source organism: Eriocheir sinensis (assembly GCF_024679095.1). Lineage (NCBI taxonomy): Eukaryota > Metazoa > Arthropoda > Malacostraca > Decapoda > Varunidae > Eriocheir > Eriocheir sinensis. The sequence continues at coordinate 144,284 of NW_026111684.1, forward strand.
GTTTAGGTTTGATTATTTTTCCATTTTGTATATTTTTTTCATATATTCCCTGTCATGTATCTTCTTGTAGTTTTTTCTTTTTTTTTGTACCGTATTTCGCGTATGAAAAGAGAGGAAAAAGAGCTCGGTTTTATTTATTCTTTCCCTCGGCGGCTTCTCTTTCACCTCATTTTTCCTCCTCCTCCTCTTCCTCCTTTTGTCTGTCCTTCATCCTTCGGTTATATGATACGGCAGTTTTATCTTCCTCTAATCATCTTCCTTTCATGTAATTCCTCTTTTTTCTTCGATTCCATAAAAGAACATCGATCGCATTTTATCTTCCTCCTCCTCCTACTTCGTCTCCCTCTCCTCCTCCTCTTCTTCCTCCTCTTCTTCTCCTATTTCGCCCCGTTCTTCGTCCTCGTCTTTCCTCTTTGCTCCTCTTATTCCTCCTGCTTCATCCCCTTCTTCGTTCTTGTCTTCCTCCTCTTCCTCCTTCTCCTCTTTTTCGTTCTCGTCTTCCTCGTCTCCCCCTTGCCCTCCTCTTCTTCTTTCATCTCTTCCTCCTCCTCCTCCTCCTCCTCCTTCTCCTCATTACCTGGCCGCTCCCTCATTAGCGGCCATCCAGGTGTAGCATAAGGGGGAACAGTTAAGCGGTGAACAGGGTGGGCCTCTTGTGGGTTAATGGGGCAAGGCTGGAAGAGAGACAGAGAGAGAGAGAGAGGGAGAGGGAGAGGGAGAGGGAGAGGGAGAGTTATGTGTTTTAACCTTCGCGTGTGTGCCAGCGCCGCTCCCAGAGTCTGCAAAACAAATCAGTGTCCGTATGACTCGTTGACTTCGCAAACACTGTGTAAACGAAGGCAAATATTGACGGACGAGACTTGACAACGGATACAATACGTGGATACAACAAGGCGAAAAAAAAAAAAAAAAAACCTAACAAAACAAAGCCTCTCCTCTTTCTCTTTCACCCTCTACTATTTCTTTTCTTGTTTTGCTTTCTCTTTGGTTGTTTTTTTCCCCCATTTTCGTTTACACACACACACACACACACACACACACACACACACACACACACACACACACACACACACACACACACACACACACACACACACACACACATGCATGCAGCTATCACCCGTTCTCATTAATCACCCTCTTTCTTTCTCTCTCTCTCTCTCTCTCTCTCTCTCTCTCTCTCTCTCTCTCTCTCTCTCTCTCTCTCTCTCTCTCTCTCTCTCTCTCTCTCTCTCTCTCTCTCTCTCTCTCTTCCTCCTCCTCCTTCTCCTCTCAAGCAAAGCGATGCAATACCGACATCGGCAGGAGTTACTTCTCGAATAGAGTTGTTCGCCACTGGAACAGCCTTCCTGCAGAAGTGGTTAGCGCAGAGACCATCAACTCCTTCAAGAAACGCATTGATCGCCACTTTGCTGCAACAGGAGTGAACTGAACGTTCCCAAGAGTAGGTACACAAGTGCTTTAATCCTTCCCTGCTAGCCACTTCTGTGGCAAACGGATTGATTAAATCACTGAACGCAGGCAGCCTAGTAATGAGCCAACAGGCTTTCTGCTGCCTGCTAGTCCATGTTTCCATGTTTCCATGTTTCCTCTTCATTATTCCTCACTTCACTCCCCTTCCTCCTCTTAATTCCTTCCATCTTACTCTTGATCTTCCCTTTGCATATGACTTAATACATCTGTTCATCCTCCCCTTCTTCCTCCTTACCCTCCTCCTCCTTTTTCTTTTCTTTCTTTCACTCTCCTTCTGATCGTAAAAAGGAAGATAAGCACAGACAGAGATAGATCACGCGGGAGATTACTCGGAAACAGACAATGCTGATGAAGGGAATAATGATGGATGGAGGAGAGGTGAGAGGAGGAAGGAAGGAAGGAAGGAAGGAGAAGGAATGCTAAAGAGTTTGAATTATAATAAGGCAGCGTTTGGAAGATTGCCAGGTAGAGGAGAGGGTGATTTAGATATGGCTTAACACACACACACACACACACACACACACACACACACACACACACACACAGACACACACACACACACACACACAGTTAAAGCGCTTTGTCCGTGTTTTTTTCATGTTTTATTCGTTTTTTTCTCTTTCTTCATTTATTTTCTCCTTTTTTTCTTCCTATCCCTCCCACTTTTATTTCTTTTCCTCTCTTTTCCTCCTTCCTTCCTTCCATATATTACTTCTCTGCACCTTCCCTTCCTTACTCACTCATTCCCTTCCTTTTCAATCTCATTCCCATCTTCACTCTCACTTTCTCTCTCATTCCTCTTTACTTTCTCCTCTCATTCCCTTCTCACCTGCGTTGCGTTTCCCGGTGAGTAAACAGGTTAATTAACGTCAGCATCATTAGTGGGGTCATTCCCCCGCACTGATTATACAGGTGTGCTGGCGTGTGTGAGTGGGGAAGAGAGATTCTACCTGTGACAAGGTTAATGAGATGGGTCAATTTTTGTGTTCCTTTTACTACTACTACTACTGATGCTGTTGTTACTTATACTAATGTTGCTGCGTTACTTGTTGCTACTACTACTACTACTACTACTACTACTACTACTTCTACTTCTACTACTACTTCACCCTTTCCCTACACCCTTCTCACCACCCCTACACCCCATTACACCCCCTTCACTCCCCCCCCTACACTCCTTCACTCCCTCCTATATCCTTCTTACACCCCCCCATACTACCACCACTACTGCTATCGCGAAATGAATCTCCCTTTGAAGTTCTCGTTTTGAATGTTCTCCCTTTCTCTCCTTGTTCCATTCTCTCTATGTCTTCCTCTCTCTCACGTTCTCCTTCCCTCAGTTCCTTCCTTCCTCTGCTCCCCTGAATGCCTGCCCCTCCTCCTCCTCCTCCTCCTCCTCCCTCAGCCAGGCACTCACGGTCTGCCCTTCGGATGGATTCTGACTGTATTTTATCCGGGCGATGTGCTCACCTGTGCTAATGGGTCCAGGTGAGAGACTGCCTGGGCGTGAGAGAGAGAGAGAGAGAGAGAGAGAGAGAGAGGAGAGGAGAGGAGAGAAGAGAAAACAAACTAGAGTATAACAGGAAAAAAACAGAATAAAATAAAATAAAATAAAATAAGATAAAATAGAAGAAAATGGAGGAGAATAGAAAAAAATAAAAGAAAAGAAAAGAAAATAGATGTAAAAATAAAAAAAAGGGGAAGGATAGGAAAAGGAAAAGGAGAGGAGAGCAGAGAAGAGAGGAGAGGAGAGGAGAGAAGAGAAGAGAAAGATAGAGAGAGTGGTTGACCTAGCGTTTAAAAAGGTGACCGGCCATTTTTTTTACCATCATTCAGGTATTTGAGCTGAGGCGTTCGACAGGTAAATGTTAGTCAGGTGTGTTGGGCAGGTGAGGATTTATGCAACTTACCTGTCGGGATTGTTAGCCAGGGAAGGTGTTAGACCAGGTGGAGAAAGCTTGTTACTACTACTACTACTACTACTATCACTACTACTATTACTACTACTACTACTACACAATCACCGTCACCACTATGCCACTACCATCCTCACACCACCACCACCACCACCACCACAACACCATCCTCACCACCTCATTCATCACCACCACCACCAATATACTAACACTATCATCACCATCTTAACCATCACACTCCCCCACCACTACCGTCACCACCACCACCCCAACCACTACCACTACCACCGCCACTACCATAACCACCAGCATAGGTTCAGGTTCAGGCCTCGAATGCTAATGCCTCGTCTGTGATTTATAAGGCCGGTGATCCTCGGTCCTGTCAGCAGATAAGGAGTCTCGCGCTATAAAGATCTTGCTGGAACGAGGCTAAAAAAATACTGACGGGAGGTTTGTAAGGCTAAAAATGATGGACGTGGATTATATTATGGATTTTCTTGTAGGGTTGAAAAATGATGATGTTTGTGAGACTAAAGGTTATTACACGTTTATTTTATTTTAGATTTCTTTGTATTGCGGAGTGTTAAGGGATAGAGATGGGAGCTTTGTGATATTAAAAGAGATGGACGTGGAATATATTATGGATTTTCTTACAGGGTTGAAAAATGATGATGTTTGTGAGACTTAAGGTTATTACACGTTTATATTATTTTAGATTTCTTTATATTGCGGAGTATTAAGGGATATAGATGGGAGCTTTGTGATATTAAAAGAGATGGACGTGGAACATATTATGGATTTTCTTGTGTTGTGAGAATCCTGGTCACCGAACTTTTATTTTTCCTTGTATTATTTGTTTTTGTTTTTATTTTTTGTATTTCGTTCATCCTGCTCAACGACTTTATTTTTATTTTTGTTCACAGAATCCTCCTTGCCACACCGTTTTTTCACTGCGTATAATCTCCTCCGTGGAATATATTATGAATTTTATTTTTTTGTGCTGCGGAGGGTTAAAACGTATTGACGAGGTTTGTGAGACTGAAAGGTTACACGTAGAATACATCAGAATTTTTTTTATACATTGTAGGCTGTAAGGTAAAATAAAAATGTATAACTCACTCATGAATCATTCTTGTCGCGATCCTGTTGAAATGTCTCGAGGTTTGTGAGACTAAAAAGTTACACGTTGAATATATTATAAAGTTTTTGTGTGTGGCCGTAATGTGTAGGTTCCAAAGGTAAAAAAATGTATCTCATAAATGATTCGTGTGGAGAGCTTGTTTAAATGTCATCTGTCAAGACCTCCAATAGAAGTGATGGATGGAATCTAGATGAAGTCAACCACTATACCACTATTCTCACACTACCTCCTCCACCACCATAATACCACCCTCACCACCTCATTCATCACCAACACCACCAGTATACCACACACAAACACACACAAAAAAAAATTCAAGTCAACCCAACAATTGTTTTTTTTTGTGTGTGTAGCATTAGTTGTGTGGCAGGATATGAACGACTCGGCAAATAAAGGATTACCAGTTACTATTAAACATTCAAACATACACACAAAGGAAGTCGACTAAAATGGAAATAGATTGATAGAAAAAATAATAAAAGCAGCAGTAAGGAAATAAATCAAAATGCATATCAACAGAATAAAACGAGAAAACAGAATTGACAAAAAGAAATAAGTGCAGAAAAAAATATAATTCATAAGTGCGAATACATTTTTATAGGCGAGGAAAATATGTAGATGTAATATTGAAGTAAACACACACACACACACACACACACACACACACACACACACACACACACACACACACACACACACACACACACACACACACACACACACACACACACACACACACATAACCCCCTCTCACACACACTAAAAAGAAAAATATACATGTGTGTTTGTGAAATTCGTGTTGAAGGCTCATAATAACAAAACACAGATAAGTAAAAAAAAGAAAAGTTAATTACTCCTGAGGCCGATGCGAAAGCTACAGATCGCGAGGGAAGGCAGCACGTGAAGAAACTAATTGCACACTCTATTAAAACTAAACAAAGCGACGAAAGATAGTACTTACAAAAATGAAAAGAGAGAGAGAGACGTTTTTTGTGTTTGTACGTATATTTTTGTACTTTTTCTGAGAGAGAGAGAGAGAGAGAAGCTAGTAATTAAAAAAAAAAACCCGACGTATTTGAGTTGATAAGTAAAAAGAATATAATTAGAAGCCTCATACGAACGACCTAATTAAGAATACGAGTGAATCATATGAAAAATAAACTTCCCCGGGGAATTAAGAAAAAAAAAAGAAAAAAATAGATGTTACTAGTAATTAAGATAATGTTGTTGGGCTAGGTCAGGTCAGGCTTGGTTAGGTCAGGTCAGATGAGGACAGGTTATGTGTGACTAGGTTAGGTTAGGTCAGGTCAAGTTAGGTTTGGTTAGGTCAGGTTAGGTTAGGTCAGGTTAGGTTAGGTCAGGTCAAGTCAGGTCAGGTCAGTGTGTGTTGATCTTTTTCCTTCTTTCCTCTCGACCTCGCAATTCAAATATGCAGTGTTTGTTTTTCTGTGCTCTCTCTCTCTCTCTCTCTCTCTCTCTCTCTCTCTCTCTCTCTCTCTCTCTCCTCCACTGTTTGTTTTCCATGTCTTTCCTCCTCCCTGTCAGTCTTTATTTAACCTCCTCCTCTTTGCATGTCTTCTGCTTCCATCTCCTTCGTGATTTCTCTCTGCTTGGTTTTATTTTCTATCGTTTTCATGTTTTCGTTTCGCTTCATCTTGTGTTTTCTCTCTCTCTCTCTCTCTCTCTCTCTCTCTCTCTCTCTCTTTTTTTTTTACAGCAAAGGAGTCAGTTCTCGGCCATAAAAAAAGGAAGCAAATATGAAAAAAAAGCCCGCTAGTCACTGCTTCACTATCATCGATTTCTTTGTATTGCGGAGTGTTAAAAATATCGATGGGAGCTTTGTGATACTAAAAGAGATGGACGTGAAATATATTATGGATTTTCTTGCGTTGTGAGAATTCTGCCCACCGAATTTTATTTTTCCTTGTATTATTTGTTTTTGTTTTTATTTTTTGTATTTCGTTCATCCTGCTCAACGATTTTTTTTTCGTTCACATAATCCTCTTAGCTACATCTTTTTTTCACTGTTTATAATCTCCTCCTCCGTGAAATATATTATGAATTTTATTTCTTGTACTGCGGAGGGTTATAACATATTGACTTGAGCTTTGGGAGACTAAAAGGCTAGACGTAGAATATATTAGTTTTTTTTTATACATTGTAGGCTGTAAGGTAAAAAAAATGTATAACTCACTCATGAATCATTCTTGTCGCGATCCTGTTGAAATGTCTCGAGGTTTGTGAGACTAAAAAGATACACGTTGAATATATTATAGATTTTTTTTGTGTGCGTGTATTGTGTAGGTTCCAAAGGTAAAAAAAACTATCTCGTAAATGATTCGTGTGGAGAGCTTGTTTAAATGTCAAATGTCAAGACCACCAATAGAAGGGATGGATGGAATCTAGATGAAGTCAACCACTATACCACTATTCTCACACTACCTCCTCCACCACCATAATACCACCCTCACCACCTCATTCATCACCAACACCACCAATATACCACACACACAAACACACACACAAAAAAAACACAAGTCAACCCAACAATTGTATTTTTTTTTGTGTGTAGCATTAGTTGTGTGGCAGGATATGAACGACTCTGCAAATATAGGATTACCAGTTACTATTAAACATTCACACTCGCACACAAAGGAAGTCGACTAAAATGGAAATGGATAGATAAAGTAATAATGAAAATAACAGTAAGGAAATAAATTAAAATGCATATCAACAGAATAAAACGAGAACACAGAATTGATGAAAAGAAATAATTGCAGAAAAAATATAATTCATAAGTACGAATAGATCTTTATAGGCGAGGAAAATAGGTTGGATTACGTCGTCAGGTTATGTTATGTTAAGTGAGGTAAGATTATGTTAGTCTAGAGGAGGTCATGTCAGGTCAAGTCAGGTCAGGTCAGTGTGTGTTGACCTGTAAGCCTTTTGAGTACCAGGTCACGTTAGGTTAGTTTACGTAAGGTTAGGTTCAGGTCAGGTTAGGTTAGGTTAAGTGAGGTAAGATTATGTTAGTCTAGGGAAGGTCATGTCAGGTCAGGGCCATAAAAAAAGGAAACAAATATGAAAAAAAAGCCCGCTAGTCACTGCTCCACGAATGTTGTTTTTAATGTGTCTTGTGTTGTGAGAATCCTGCCCAGCAAACTTTTCATTTTTCTTTTTTTTATTCTATTTATTTTTCATTACGTAGATGTTTTTTATTGTTTTTTTTTTCGTTCATTTTCCTTGACGACTTTTGATGTTCTTTTTTTTGTCTTTATATATAATCCTCCTAACCACACTGATTTTTTTCTCATTGTGCAAATTTTTTCCTCCTCCTCCTCCTCCTCGTCTTCTTCCTATTCCTCCTCTTCTTCCTTAACCCTTTGAATCCTAGGAGAGGTGACTGCCCGGCTGAGACGTGTGTGCGTGCGTTTGTGTGTGTGTGGTGGGGAGGGGGATATTCCTTCTTCCATCCTTTCCTCTTCTCCCTCCCTCCCTTATCCTTCCTCCTCTCCCTCCCTCCCTTATCCTTCCTCCCTCCTCCTCCTCTTCCTCCCTCCCTTATCCTTCCTCCCTACTCCTTTATCCCTCTGTTTGCTGCCTGTCGGTCACTCTGAAATCACGCTACGGTTTTGCATTCCTTTACAGTGAACAACCTCCTCCCCCTCCTCCTCTTCTTCTTCCTCTTTTTTTCTCCTCCTTTTTCTTTTTCTTCTTCTTCCTTTTGTTCTTGTTCTTGTTCTTGTTTTCTTGTTTTCTTCTTGTTCTTATTCTTGCTCTTGTTCTTGTTCTTGTTCTTGTTCTTCTTCATCTTCTTCTTCTTCTTTTTCTGCTTCTTCTTCTTCTTTATCGTTGGTTCGGTTTCGTATTTGTAATTTTTCCTGCTATGTTTCCTTCTTTTTCCTCTTCATACTCTTCCACCACCACCACCACCACCACCACCACTATCACCACTACCACCACCACCACCACCACCACCACTATCACCACTACCACCACCACCACCACTATCACCACTACCACCACCACCACCACCACCACCACTATCAATCATTGCATCGTCCATCTTCACTGCATCTTTCTCCTCTCCTTCCCTTCCTTCCCTCTCTTCTTCGCTTCCTTCTCTTTCCCTCCCCTTCCCTCCCCGGCGCCGGCAGACTTCTGACGATAATTAACTTTAAGGCTGATTAAAAATGCTTATTCTCTAATTAGTCTCCTCGAACGAAAAGAATCTAATTAAAACGACGAGAAAGTGACTCTAATGAAATTTGGATTTTCTCAAGGCAAAAATTTGATGCATGCAAACCTCTTCTTCCAGCTTCTCCCCCTTCATCACCACCTCCTCCTCCTCCTCCTCCTCCTCCTCCTCCTCCTCCTTCTCCTCCTCCTCCTTCCTCCTCCTCCTCCTCCTCCTCCTACCTTGCGCAAATTGAGGAAGAGCAACGATCCGAATGGCAATAAAAACTTTTCTCTCAGGCCGAAGGAGAATTGGTTCGGAGGTAAAGTCAAATCAATGGATGCTTGTTGTTGTTGTTGTTGTTGTTTTGTTGTTGTTGTGGGGGCGGTGTTGGTGTTTTTGTTGTTGTTGTTGTTTTGTTGTTGTTGTTGTTGTTGTTGATAATGATGATGATGGTGATGATGGTTGTGGTGGTGGTGGTGTTTTGAAGGGATACTAATAAACTTATTTTCCTTATTTTCGTTTTTAAGTGAGAGTGAAGTGGAAGGAATGATAAATACAAAGATGGTAAAGATGGAAAACTGGGAATGAATGGCAGAAGGGATGAGAAGAAAGTGGGAGGGAAAAAAAATATATTGCAGTAGAAAAGGTTACTAAAATGGAAATAAAGATAGAGAAATGGAAGTAAATGAAAGGGAGGCTGTGAAGAAAGGGAGAGGGGGAAAATAGGGAAAATGGAAGAATGGATGTTAAGGAAGGGAGAGCGTGTAAGGGGGAAGGGGGGGAAGAGGCGGCGGAAGTTAGCAGCAATGAGAGGAAATTAAAGGAAATGGGAGAAGGGACGGGAAGAAAGGGAGAGCAAATAGAGGGAAGCGGTAAGAGAGAAGGAATGATAGAAAGTGGAAGGAAATGGGAAAAAGGATGGAAAAGGAAAAGGAATAAAAGAGTGTGTAGGAAGGTAAAGGTAACAGAAGTGGTAAGGATGTAGGGGATGGGAAGGAGATGGGAAGGGAAAGTGAATAAAAGAATGTGTATCGGGTGGAGGTGGAGGAGGGGGGGGGGGTGGAAGGAGTAAATGTAGTATAGTAGGGAGTAGGGGATGAAAGGGGATGGTTGTGTGTGTGTGGGGGGGGTAAAGGTTGCAGTAATGGTAGGGATATTTGGACTGGGAAAGGGGAATGGTTGGCAGAGGATTAAGGGGGGAGGAGGGGGAAAGAGGGGGCGGTGAGCAGCAGCAGGACCAATCTCCAATCAGTAGGTAGCAGGTCGTCAAATAGATTCTCGTTAATACAGAGAATTGGAACTTTTATAATAGGCTTTTGTATCGGGCTCCCTTTGTTTCCATGTTACCTATTGTCGGCGTGCGCTCTCTTCTTGTGTTTATAGTTTCTGTGTGTGAGTTCGTCTGTGTATGTCTGTATGTGTCTGTGGGTCTTGATTTTGTCTTTTGTGTGTATGTCTGTATGTATGTATCGTTTCTGTCCTTGTATGTCTGTTTGTCTGTGTGTTTGTCTTTTCTCTTTTCCTCTCCTTTTTTTGTTTGTTATTTTTTTTTGTTTATTCATTTATGCTCGTTTTTTTTCTTCTCTTGTCTTCTCTCTTCTCTCTCTCTCTCTCTCTCTCTCTCTCTCTCTCTCTCTCTCTCTCTCTCTCTCTCTCTCTCTCTCTCTCTCTCTCTCTCTCTCTCTCTCTCTCTCTCTCTCTCTCTTTTGGATTGTGAAAACCTACCAAGTGGAAATATTTATAGACTTTGTTTTATTTACTTCGGAGAGAGATGGAGGTGGAGGAGGTGGAGGTGGAGGTGGTGGAGGTGGATGAGAGTAAAGGAACGGTTGGGTGAGGGTGTGGTGGTGGGGTGGGGGTGGGGAGGAGGAGGAATGGAAAGGGTCTCAAAAATATTAGGGAAAAAAACAGGAAGGTTCAATTTCAGCTTTTTACACCGATTGGACTGGGCTAGGAGAGAGAGAGAGAGAGAGAGAGAGAGAGAGAGATGCTGCCCACACACCCAGAGAAAAAAAATAGTTTCCTCCATTGATTTTTTCCCTTCGTACGTAAAGAAAAAAAAAATAGGTAACTCCTTTTATACTCCCTTTTATCTTCTTTTCTTTTTCTTCCCTTTTTCTTTATCTAGGAGGAATTCAAGAAACACTAACTCCTGGGGTTTATTTAGCATGCCTTCCTTGATTCTAGACAAAACAGACCACGTATTGTAAACTATATGTGGTCTGTTCTTGATCCCACTTCTTGGTCTTTCCTTAAACTTACTGGTCCGGTCTGGAAAATAAATGGCCTGTCTTTCAATTCCTTGCTTTAACTGGAATGTACTGGTCTTTGTTTGTTTGCTTTTCTCGTGTTTATATCAATAGTCTGCCGAAAAAAAAATATGCAATGGTCTTCTCTAAAACATACTGGTCTTCCTTTAGATATTTTGGTCCTTCCTTGAAATATTTGATCTGGTCTTGAATCTATAAATTATGCCTAAAATATTATGACCTGCTTTTAAACTAGTTGCTCTGCCCTTATAAATGACTGGTCTGTCCTTAATCTGAATGGTCTGCCTTAAAATGTATGGTGTGCTCGTGAACTAATTGATCTAGCATTTTTTTTATATTATTTGAAGAGACAGCGAAGTGAAGGAATGATAAGTACAAAGATGATAAAGATAAGGAAGTGGAAATAAATGGTCCCTCTTAAGCTTGATTTGTCTTCTCTTAAAACTCGCTCTTCTTCCCTTTTCCTCATTGGTCCGGCCTAAAAAAGATAAGTCTACCCTTAAGCCCCACGTGAAGGAAAACGGGGCAGTGATTACCCACGCCTCGGGTCAATAAAGTGGCGCCACAGTTTTCAACTTTACCACTTTGTGAGGCCACGCGGGGAGGCTGGACCCACTAATAGGGCAAGTTTACGTCCCCTTCTCTTCCTTCACCTCCATTCTTCTGTCCCCTACTTCTCCATCCTTCTTCCTCCCCCTTCTCTTCCTCTATCTCTTTTCTTTTTCCTATATATTCTGTTTAAGTTTTCTGTTCTCCCCCCATCCTGTCTTCCTGTTCTCTTTGTTCACTCTAGCTTAGTTCCTTTTCTCTCCTCCTTCCCTTCCCTTCTCCTTTCTTCTTTCTCCCCCTTCTCTTCCTCTATCTCTTTTCTTTTTCCTATATATTTTGTTTAAGTTTTCTGTTCTCCCCCCATCCTGTCTTCCCGTTCTCTTCGTTCACTCTCTAGCTTAGCTCCTCTTCTCTCCTCCTTCCCTTCCCTTCTCCTTTCTTCTTTCTCCTCCTTCTCTTCCTCTATCTCTTTTCTTTTTCCTATATATTTTGTTTAAGTTTTCTGTTCTCCCCCCATCCTGTCTTCCTGTTCTCTTTGTTCACTCTAGCTTAGTTCCTTTTCTCTCCTCCTTCCCTTCCCTTCTCCTTTCTTCTTTCTCCTCCTTCTCTTCCGCTATCTCTGTTCTTTTTCCTATCTATTTTGTCTAGGTTTTCTGTTCTCTCCCCATCCTGTCTTCCTGTTCTCTTTGTTCACTCTAGCTTAGTTCCTCTTCTCTTCTCCTTTCCTTCCTTTCTCTTCCCTTCTTCTCCATTCTTCTTCCTCCTTCTCCTCTTCCTCCATTTCTGTTCTTTTTCCTATCTGTTTTGTCTAGGTTTTCTGTTCTCGCCCCAACCTGTCTTCCTGTTCTCTTCGTTCACTTTAACTTAGTTCCTCTTTTCTTCTCCCTCCCCTTCCATTTCTCTTACTCCTCTTTTATTTATTTTTTCCTCTCTCTCTGTTTTCTGTTCTCCCTCAACCTGTCTTCCTCTTCTGTTCGTTCAATATATCTAGTTTAGCTCCTCCTATCTTCCTCCTTCTCTTCCTCTCTCTCTTTTCTTATCTTTTCCTTTGTACTTTGTTTTGGTTCTCTGTTCTCATTCTGGTTTTGCTCCTCTTCTCTTCCTCCACCTTCATTTCTCTTCCTCCTTCTCTTCCTCTCTACTTTCTTCTCTTTTTCCATTCTACTTTGTTTTGGTTCATTGTTCTCCCTCAATCTGTCTTTCTTTCCCTCTATTCCTTCAATCTATCCATTCTAGTTCCTTTTATATTCCTCTTCCTCCTCCATTCCCTAATTCTCCCCCCCCCCCCCTCACACACACCTCTACACCCCTTCTTTCTCATCTTCCTTTATCTTATCTCCTCCATTCCTTACCATGCCTCACCCTCACCACCCACACACCTCTACAGCCCTTTTTTTCCACATCTTCCTCGCTCCTCTTCCTCTCTCTCCTATGGTGTACGTGCGGCCCGGCCAGTGCCAAACGCAGCATAAGGGTAACTTCTGAGCTCCGGTCGCTTACTCTTTAAGAAATAATACCCAGGACTGTGTGCGAAGGTTTCTGGCAGTAATAGCGATTTCTTGGTCGAGGGTCACACTCACACCCAAATCCCTTTCACGACCGGAGTGGTCAAGGGCTGTGTGATAAAGTAAGGTAACGCGTAGAACTCCCATTAGGACTGTTTCCCAAGGCCACAGAGAAGAGTAACCGTGTTTTCATGGGTGTTTTTCTCGTTCTAGGCGCAGGAGTCGGGTAAAACTATCACCTGCATCACAAAACAGTCCATGGAAAACTCGGGAACTTCTACGCTTTTCAAACAGGCGAAATGGGGCGCCGGCACGTTCAAAATACTAGCTTAGCTCCGAAGATGAATATGAAGAGATGGAAGGTAATGTTTTTTTTCGGTCCGAAGATGAATATAAAGAGATGGAAGGCAATGTTTTTTTTTCTGTCTGAAGATGAATATAAAGAGATGGAAGGCAATGTTTTTTTTCTGTCTGAAGATGAATATAAAGAGATGGAAGGCAATGTTTTTATTTCGGTCCGAAGATGAATATAAAGAGACGGAAGGCAATGTTTTTTTTCTGTCTGAAGATGAATATAAAGAGACGGAAGGCAATGTTTTTTTTCTGTCTGAAGATGAATATAAAGAGATGGAAGGCAATGTTTTTTTTCGGTCCGAAGATGAATATAAAGAGATGGAAGGCAATGTTTTTTTTTCTGTCTGAAGATGAATATAAAGAGACGGAAGGCAATGTTTTTTTTCTGTCTGAAGATGAATATAAAGAGATGGAAGGCAATGTTTTTTTTCTGTCTGAAGATGAATATAAAGAGATGGAAGGTAATGTTTTTTTTCTGTCTGAAGATGAATATAAAGAGATGGAAGGCAATGTTTTTTTTCTGTCTGAAGATGAATATAAAGAGATGGAAGGCAATGTTTTTTTTCTGTCTGAAGATGAATATGAAGAGATGGAAGGTAATGTTTTTTTTCGGTATGAAGATGAATATAAAGAGATGGAAGGCAATGTTTTTTTTTCTGTCTGAAGATGAATATAAAGAGACGGAAGGCAATGTTTTTTTTCTGTCTGAAGATGAATATAAAGAGATGGAAGGCAATGTTTTTTTTCTGTCTGAAGATGAATATAAAGAGATGGAAGGTAATGTTTTTTTTCGGTCCGAAGATGAATATAAAGAGATGGAAGGCAATGTTTTTTTTTCTGTCTGAAGATGAATATAAAGAGATGGAAGGCAATGTTTTTTTTTCGGTCCGAAGATGAATATAAAGAGATGGAAGGTAATGTTTTTTTCGGTCTGAAGATGAATATAAAGAGATGGAAGGCAATGTTTTTTTTCTGTCTGAAGATGAATATAAAGAGATGGAAGGTAATGTTTTTTTCGGTCTGAAGATGAATATAAAGAGATGGAAGGCAATGTTTTTTTTCTGTCTGAAGATGAATATAAAGAGATGGAAGGCAATGTTTTTTTTTCGGTCCGAAGATGAATATAAAGAGATGGAAGGTAATGTTTTTTTTCGGTTTGAAGATGAATATAAAGAGATGGAAGGCAATGTTTTTTTTCGGTTTGAAGATGAATATAAAGAGATGGAAGGCAATGTTTTTTTTCGGTTTGAAGATGAATATAAAGAGATGGAAGGCAATGTTTTTTTTTCGGTCCGAAGATGAATATAAAGAGATGGAAGGTAATGTTTTTTTTCGGTTTGAAGATGAATATAAAGAGATGGAAGGCAATGTTTTTTTTTCTGTCTGAAGATGAATATAAAGAGATGGAAGGTAATGGGTTTTTTTTCGGTCTGAAGATGAATATAAAGAGATGGAAGGCAATGTTTTTTTTCGGTCTGAAGATGAATATAAAGAGATGGAAGGCAATGTTTTTTTTTCTGTCTGAAGATGAATATAAAGAGATGGAAGGCAATGTTTTTTTTCGGTCTGAAGATGAATATAAAGAGATGGAAGGCAATGTTTTTTTTTCTGTCTGAAGATGAATATAAAGAGATGGAAGGCAATGTTTTTTTTTCTGTCTGAAGATGAATATAAAGAGATGGAAGGTAATGGGTTTTTTTTCGGTCTGAAGATGAATATAAAGAGATGGAAGGCAATGTTTTTTTTTCTGTCTGAAGATGAATATAAAGAGACGGAAGGCAATGTTTTTTTTCTGTCTGAAGATGAATATAAAGAGACGGAAGGCAATGTTTTTTTTCTGTCTGAAGATGAATATAAAGAGATGGAAGGCAATGTTTTTTTTCTGTCTGAAGATGAATATAAAGAGATGGAAGGTAATGGGTTTTTTTTCGGTCTGAAGATGAATATAAAGAGATGGAAGGCAATGTTTTTTTTTCTGTCTGAAGATGAATATAAAGAGATGGAAGGTAATGTTTTTTTTCGGTTTGAAGATGAATATAAAGAGATGGAAGGCAATGTTTTTTTTCGGTCTGAAGATGAATATAAAGAGATGGAAGGTAATGTTTTTTTTCGGTCTGAAGATGAATATAAAGAGATGGAAGGCAATGTTTTTTTTTCGGTCTGAAGATGAATATAAAGAGATGGAAGGTAATGGGTTTTTTTTCGGTCCGAAGATGAATATAAAGAGATGGAAGGCAATGTTTTTTTTTCTGTCTGAAGATGAATATAAAGAGACGGAAGGCAATGTTTTTTTTCTGTCTGAAGATGAATATAAAGAGACGGAAGGCAATGTTTTTATTTCGGTCCGAAGATGAATATAAAGAGACGGAAGGCAATGTTTTTTTTCGGTCTGAAGATGAATATAAAGAGACGGAAGGCAATGTTTTTATTTCGGTCCGAAGATGAATATAAAGAGATGGAAGGCAATGTTTTTTTTTCGGTCTGAAGATGAATATAAAGAGACGGAAGGCAATGTTTTTATTTCGGTCCGAAGATGAATATAAAGAGACGGAAGGCAATGTTTTTTTTCGGTCTGAAGATGAATATAAAGAGACGGAAGGCAATGTTTTTATTTCGGTCTGAAGATGAATATAAAGAGACGGAAGGCAATGTTTTTATTTCGGTCCGAAGATGAATATAAAGAGACGGAAGGCAATGTTTTTATTTCGGTCCGAAGATGAATATAAAGAGATGGAAGGCAATGTTTTTTTTCGGTCTGAAGATGAATATAAAGAGATGGAAGTTAGTTTTTTCTTTCCTTCACTTTCAACTTTTTGAGCTTCTTCCTTTCCCTCATTCTTACTCCTTACCTCCCTCTTCATCCTTCCCTTCGAGTCTCCCTTCCATATTCTCGACCTCGTTGTCTCTCTCTTTCTCTTTCTTTTTCTGTCTCCCACTTTCTCCTTTCTTTTAGCTTCTTCCTTCCCCTCATTCTTGTTCTTTACCTCCTCTTAACTTTCCTTCGAGTCTCCCTTCCATATTCTCGACCTCGTTTTCTTTCTCTTTCTCCCTCTACATATTCCTTCCTTTTTTCTGTTTTCCACTTCCTCCTTTATTTTTTAGCTTTTTTCTTTCCCTCATTCTTGTTCTTTACCTCCTCTTAACTTTCCTTCGAGTCTCCCTTCCATATTCTCGACCTCGTTTTCTTTCTCTTTCTCCCTCTACATATTCCCTTCTTTTTTTCTGTTTTCCACTTCCTCCTTTATTTTTTAGCTTTTTTTCTTTCCCTCATTCTTATTCTTTACCTCCTCTTAACTTTCCTTCGAGTCTCCCTTCCATATTCTCGACCTCGTATTCTTTCTCTTTCTCCCTCTACATATTCCCTTCTTTTTTTCTGTTTTCCACTTCCTCCTTTATTTTTTTAGCTTTTTTTCTTTCCCTCATTCTTGTTCTTTACCTCCCTCTTCACCCTGTCCCTCGATTCTCACTCCCTTACTCTCCCTCACCACCCACACACCTCTACATCCTTCACATCTTCCTTTCTCCTCTTCCTCTCTCCCCTATCGTTTACTATCCTTCATTCTTACACCCACACTCTTCAACTTTCATTTTTTCCTCTCTTCCGTTTTTATCCCCCCTCTCATCGCTTGCTATCCTTCATTCTCACCTCCTACACACTCCAACACCCTTCTTTATACACATACACACACCCCAACCCCTCCTCCTGCACCCCGCCACGCCCAGCAAACTATATTCACCTCCACGTCACCCCCTCACACCATCCCCCTTATACCCCTGTCCCCCAACTCAAGGCCCCCAACCTGGTGTCCTTGGCTGGGGTGTATAAGGGAATATCAGACCCCAACACCTGTCTTGTCTCCGCTGCTGCCTCACATTCATGCTGGCGGACCGAACGCTTGACGGCCCCCACAATAAAGTCTGAGAAATGGAGCTTCTTTTTGTGTGCTTGCCCGCTCCTGTGTGTCTATAGTGTGGGTGTTGTTAAGGCTTGGTGACTCACGGGTTGGCTTTGGTGGATACGTGGGTGGCTGACTGGCTGGCTGACTGGTAGGGTGGATGTTTTGTTGGTTAGTTGAGTTGTTGGGGGAGTGGCTGGCTGACTGGTAGGGTGGTTGTTTCTTTGGTTAGTTGAGTGGTTGGGTGACTGACTGACTGGTTGAGTGGCTTGGTAACTGGCTGGGTGACTTGGTAAATGGTTGACTGACTGACTGACTTTCCTTCCCTTTCCTTCCTTTCCCATCCATCCTTCCCTTCATCCTTTCCTGCCCTTCCTTTCCAACACACACCCTTAATTACATCTCTTCCATTCACTTCCTTCCTTTCTCTCAACGCATCGTCTCTTCACTCGTTCCTTCCCTTCCATCTTACCCTTAATCCCTTCATCCCTTCATCCCTTCCTTCCTTCCTTCCCTTCATCATCAGGAAGAAGCTTGAAAACGACTCATCAATTTCACGAGCGATTAATCTTCAGGTACAATGAGAGAGAGAGAGAGAGAGAGAGAGAGAGAGAGATCCATCAAGTCACAACAATAGGGAAGGAGAAAAATAAATATACCCCGTGACAACCTATTTCTTCCTCCTCCTCTTCGTCCTTCCTCCTCCTCCTTCTCTTCCTCTTCCGTCCTTCCTTTCCATTTCTACTTTCTCGCCTCTCTGTCCTCTTATCTACCTGTCTATATCTACCTATCTTACCTTCCTACTACCTTACCTTACCTGCTTACATGTTTCTCCTACCTATCTGTTTCTTGTTGTTGTTGTTGTTGTTGTTGTTGTTGTTGTTGTTGTTGTTGTCCTTCTTCTTTTTCTTCTTCTTCTTCTTCTTCTTCTTC